>NC_134409.1:24682470-24987470 GCF_038048845.1 Mixophyes fleayi | reverse complement strand
GGTTACTGAATAACAGGGATTAGGTGGTAAGCACATAGCATACAAAGTAATATTACTCTGATCAGGGGGCTGTCTGGAAAAACTGGTATTGGTGGAATATGTTCAACTTCTCATTGTACAGATTCAGCTATACAACTGTCCAGCCCTTAATTCTTATTGTCGCCAACTGGCTTGAGGAAGTGGTTAGTTAGTGACTGAGCATTGCAGCAGTGTCCTGGGTTAAACAGTTGCTGAAGAATGAGAGGACAGAATTAATAATTTGAGGACTAAATTGTCAGATGTTTATTTGTGTTGCCCTTAGGTAGTACAGATAATCTTGGGTCTGTGTATTGAACACAACTACAACCATGCAGCAGACCTATTGTGATATTTCATGGCCAACAAAAATACATCTACATACACTGTAGAATAGACAATGTGTGTTCTTAATGGTAGCGTTCCCCTAAGCACAAATATGAAAAGATTAAGGGGTAGATTTACTAAAGCTTCTAAACAGCAGAAGTGGAGGTGTTGTCCATAGCACCCAATCAGATTTTAGCTATGATTGTTTTAGAATGTACAAGATAAAGGATAGTAGTATACTAGAACCTGATTGGTTGCTAAGGGCTACACCTCTTTTCTCTTTTAGAAGTATTCCGGAATCTACCTCTTAATAAAACAAAGCTGAACAGTCTCTTGCTTCAGATGAGATCCTTGGTTAACCCTTCTCCTAAATAGTGACTGGAATGACTGGAATGACTGGAATAGACTATAAACTTCTTATTAAAAATATATATATAAAGAAAAGACATCACATAAAAAATAAAAAAATCTAATTATATCATTGGTTTTATTAGTTGTAATGAATATTTTTAAACACACAATTGAAAAAATAAAAAGTATATGTTTTTCCCTAGGTATTAGCACGTAAAACATACTTGCAAACTCTAGGTAAGTCTCTAGGTTATTCTGCCTAGTGAAGTGGGCAAGATGAGGGCCTTCGTGACACGATTGGCGGAAAACCGCATTTCTTTGGACCCTCCCCTGCAGCAAAATGACACAATTGAGTGATAGCAGGATGGGGCCAAAATGAGGCGATCTGCAGGGCCCTGCCATCCTCCTCAGTCTCCCTTTACCTCCCCATTAGAATCTCCTGGAGGGGCAACAGAATAAGTGGGCAAGTATGAACATGAGCTAGCTCAAGTTTTATTCCTGTAACGTTTTCTGATGTGTAGACAAGAGACAGCAGAAAGTTATAAAAGACTTATCTGATCATAGGCATACATGCACACAGGGGTGTAACTACCGGCAGTGCTGTCAGGCACGACCTCGGGGCCCATGCCAAAAATGGTTCCCGCAGTTGCCACCGCCCATTCATTTAAATAATACATAGATAGTTATACTTACCAATCCGCCGGCGCCCAGGACTCAGACTCCTCCTCCCTGTTCTCTTCTCACTGCATGTCGGCCGTGACGTCATCACGCATGACATTGTCAGTGAGGAGTGACGCAGAGAGGAACCACAAGCATGAAGAAAGAAGACAGAAGAGAAAGAGAAGAAAGAAGGTCAAGTAAAGGGTAAGTAAAGGAACAGAGGCAGTGGGCACAGTGTAATAAAAGTGAGATGGAGGGCACAGTGTGATGGTAAAGGGGGCAGAGTGTGATACATGTAACACCCCCTAGTGGCATTTTAGTAAACCACACACTCCAGTGACTAAAGCAGGGGTCATCATTCTGGGTGGAGAGTAAGGTGTTTGTGAAAAGTGGCACAGGCTGGTCACTATGGTGACCACCCAGCCCAGGAATGTGAGAGACTGAGTGAGAAGAAGAAGGGGCTGTCAGCAAGGGGGGACTGAAGAAGATTAAGGCAGACAGGTGAGCCGATGTGAAAGTTGGGGACCTGGGACAGTGGGGGTCCCCCAGCATTGCTCAGGAGTGGGTGAGTTGCGGCTGCCACCTAGAGACAACAACTACTGTCCCCTAAGTAAGTGTGGGGAGGATCCCAAAAGAGAAATAGGGATTGCTGCATGCAGTAGTGTGGCTGCATATACAGAGGGGAGGAGACCCTAATCCAAGAGAGGGCGAAGAACCCCATATCACTAAAGAGAACCCCAAGAAAGAGAGGGGGACATTTTGCATGGAAGAGTCCCTGGAGGGAGGGTTGCTGCAAGAGGCAGTGTAGCAGCAGTATAGAGAGCCCAGGAGTTGGGAGAACACAGAGAAGTGTCAGAGCCCAGGTGTGCATGCCCCTGAAGAGAAGGGAGAACTACAGTGACGTATGGAGTACTGGAATGTAAGAGACATGTGAACTGTTGTATAACATCAACATGACATTAAAAACATTAACATTAAGAACTGTGCAGAAGGAGTAAGGAGATGTACCTGTAACCACATTCATATGGCTCATTAAGAATTGTGCTGGAGAGAGTAAGGAGCTGTATATATTTCTGTATTGCTGCAAACCATTATGATTATCGTGCTGGAGGAAGAGGAGTGTAAATAAAGAGTTCAGTTTGTCATAGAGATGGTCTGGTGCCCAAATTATTCTGTTATTGCACTGAACCACAAAGTGACATCACCTGTGTCCCACTACTTACAAAGAGACTTTGTAGTAAAATACCTGCATGTGCAGGGAGCCCCCGGTCATTTACACCGGTGCCCATCAGCTAGCCAGGGCTAGGTGCACTGTGTAACATTTACACTCCATGCTAAACACAATGACAGTAGACAAATAACAAATAATATCACTTTTCATACTCCAAATGTCAAGTCCAGAGATGTCATTACATACAGAAGGGGGCACAGTGTGATGGTGAAGGGGGCCAGGGGGCACAGTGTGGTGACAAAAGGGGCCAGGGGGAACAGTGTGATACAGATGGGGCACTGTGTGATGGTGTAGGGGGCACAGTGTGATACAGATGGTGCACAGTGTGGTGACAAAGGGGGCCAAGGGGCACAGTGTAATACAGAAAGGGCACATTATATATTTTTGTTTGCACCTGGGCCCACAACTCACTAGTTCTGCCTATGCATGTACATTCTCCCGGGAATGTCTGGAACACTCCCAAATTTTGGGAAGTCCTCCTGGCAGAGTAGGCCACCCTCCCAGATTCCTCTGAAGTGGGCGGGGCCTTGATAACGCAAAGGGGCTTTTATGATGTAAATCACAAAGACAAGTATGAACATGAAACATTTGTGGGCGGAGCTAGAATGCAACATGTGACGTTGCTAGGAAGCAATGACTTCACTGAAACAATTCCAGACTAATATTCATGAGGTCTGACCTCTTCATGAGAATGCAGCCTATCAATTCACTAGAAATACATGTAAACATGTATACATGTAAAATACCAGATAACCAAACATGGGCTTTAATTGGGTATCTTGAACTTAAACTACTTGCAGACTGGTTATTTTGGGTAACTATCAAATTGGTCCCGGATTGAAAAACTAAGAACTGGTTTCAGTTCATTTGTAATTTAACCAATGCGTTTATTGTATTTAATCATTTAAGCGTAAATAGGAAATAAAATGCAGAAATATATATAATATCCCCAAGTTCTAGTTGAAGAGTGGTCTGCGACTGCCACTCTGATCTTCTGTTCACAGGGAATACCGCTGACCCCAACCAGAATGATACTCAAATAAGCATGACACTTTAAGAGAATGACTTTTATTATCAGTGCAAAGGCAAGGAATTTGGGAAGTGAAATGTTGGAGAGGGTTACAATGGATTATTCAGATGCAATTTGTATAAATAGACAATATATACTTAATTAAAATCATGACAGTAGATTAATTATTAAAAACGCGACAAGAAGTTAAAATCGTGATAATAAATTGCATCCTCTTTCGGGTTTATTTAAGGTTTTTCTCCTCTCCTCCTACAGTACTTACGATCAGTTCATAACTTTTATTAGAGAGAAAATATTCTTACAGAGTAATTGGACCAGAAATACATAATCTATAAATCAGATGGAAGGGCCTCGGATGACGTTCTAGCTAATATCATTTTAACTTCCAATGTGGATTTAAAACAACAGCCCCTCAACGGAGCTTACAATTTATATTTCCTAACACACACACCTGTTCATTTTGTCAGGAGTTAATGCTATGAGGCAGCAATATTAATCACTGTGCTGCCCAAAGAATATTAAAAAAAATAGCTACAGCTGAACCTGCAGTGTGAGGAAGAAGGCAGAGGCCTAGGGGTCTATTGCTGGGTAAGTGTAGGTCTGCAGCCCTCGGCTCCTTAAAGGTAAAGGGGGTTTGGAGAATACAGAAACTTTTAGGAGTGGTCCCAAATACAGATACAGGGTGGAAATATCTAGGTCAATAATTCTAGGAAAGAGTTTCGCCTTCAAAGCAGGCGTTTGAACATCCAAGGCTGCATCTGAAACACTACACAGCTACTGTAAGCAGTGATGTGAGGTACAGCATTAGGAAACCACCAATGACAGTGGATTTAGGTATTCTCAGAACGGAGCTACAAGTGCTGTCACGCCACACCCCCAACAACTGACCCGTTATCTGTTTTCTCGCAATCTTATTATTTTGTTCCTTCAGTGCAAACAGTTCCTCTTGCTACACATTCCCTCTATAAATGTCTCCATGTGCACTTTATATCTGATGCTTTCTCTTACCACTTATTCCCACCTCTTTATAGGACTTCACTCTTTCAAATGAGGGTACCCCAGAGTTTATTGAAGCCAGGATGGGGTGAGATGTTCAGGGTCTTCATGAGAGTAACAGAGTGAGTGAGTGAGTGTGTAACTCAACCACTACAAGATGGGAAACCATTTCTGGCAGGAGACCAGCAGCTATTCATAAATGTATGACAATCCCTCTCTTCAGCCATTTGCTCAAATTTAATTTAGCAAATGAATGAAATAAAATTAAAATAAATCCTATATTACATCACCTCCTGAAAAAAAGCAATTAGTTACTATTAATTTCCTTTCTTCAAAGGACTCCATGGTAACCAATACAAGTGGGTTAACTCTTTGGTCAGCTCACAAACCAGAAAAGGAAGCACCACACCAGGTATATAACCTAGCACCTCCTTCTATCATATGTCTGGGTAACTTCCCAAGCTGTTCCTGAAATAACATACTGCATGGGCAGGATAGATTGGGGCTGCCGAGGAAAGGAAATGAACAGTAACTGATTATGAATAGGATGTACCCAAGCAATATCAGAGGGTGGAAAATGAGGTGAACAAACACAAGTATAATGCATATAAAAAATCTTTATTGCTTGAATACCTTAAGAATCTTTCTTCCAAATTGACCATCTTTAGACGAAATCACATCAAGGAGAGAGTGTCAAGTAATAGGATGCAGTGATCACCATGTAGCTGCTCTGCAAATGTCGCTTGAGGCATAAGCTTTTCAAGCCCAGGACGTAGCTACTGTTCTGGTTTGAGTGGACCCTGTGAACATCTGGTACCTCACACTCTTTCCCCTTAAATGTGTTACAAGCGCATTTGCAATTCTATTAAATATTCATTAAATAGCCCCTGTGGCTGATTACACGGCTGGTTGTCCCCTGCTACCATTGGCCAGTGTCTGTATATTAGGCAGGGAGGGCTTAGCCTCCCTGCCGGTTATAGTTCTCAGTTACTGTGTACTTGCCAGCTCCTGTGCTTTTGAACCTGTTACTGTTGGATTTTCTGTGTATGACCCTTGGCTTTGTTTATTGGATTGGATTGCCTGTTGCTCTGACATTTTGCCTTGGTTCTGGATTTTCCTTGTCTTCTGCCAGCCCTGACACCTTGCCTGCCATTGACCACGTTACCTGCTTCGGACCCAGACCACGGCTTGTTTCCGGACCACGCTAGACAGCATAACCCGCTACTCTGCGCTACGGTACGTTCATACACCTGTACTACTCGGAGTATAAGATCTAGGGGCATCCGAGTACCTGTGAGCATAACTACCTCTACGGGAAAGGCGGCTGCTACAGGTGAAGACCTCTCCAACTGGTTCTACAGGTTTTTGACACCCTTAGCCGTAACAATATGCCAATATAATCATAAAATAGATATGAGAAGTTATCTTTAGATGGAACTTATACATTCTGAGCTCATGTTGGAAGGAGCAATAGCTGATCAATCTTGCCAGATTGTTTATTTTTCTCTCCAGTACTAGAGATTGCTCTCAAGGTCAAGAGGATGTAGGGTTTCTTGACATGATGACTGTACACAAATAACCTACCCCATCATTAACAGTTCTGTCACCATGACTGCGTCCTATACCTCCTTGTCGGTTTATAAAGGCCACTGCTGTTCGGTTGTAGGAAATTATTTTCTAATGCCTGTGCCACAGAAGGTGTTAGAAGTGTAACACTGCTTCCCCAACAGCTCTCACATCTAGGATGTTTAAATGAAAAGGTTTTTAGTCTGGTTGCCATAACCTTGAACCATGTGTGAGCAAATGTGTATGTCCCAGCCCGTAGAGCTGGAATCCGGAGTCGTCCACATTCCCCATTCTGGGTCTGTGAATGTGATTCGCTGATCTTAGTGTTGTATTCTGCCACGGTTCGAGTATTTTCTTACCTCTTTGATCTTGTGATCTAAACCTTGTTGACTGTGACTCTGCTTTGTCAATAAGTCTACTTGCCCACGGTAACATTCTTACAAGCTTGAGACAATTCCTTATAGATTTCATTCTGACAACAGAATATCCAACTTCTTGTTTTCTTAATGATGCCATCAACACTACCTGAACTTCAATGTTCTCAGGGATGTGGGGAGAAAGCAGAATGTTCTCGGGGATGTGGGGAGAAAGCAGAATCATAGAAACAAATGATGCTGTCCTTCTATAGGAATATGTAGGTACGGATCCCGTCGATCAACTGCCGTCAAGTAATCCCCTTTCTCTCTAGCTGTATTGACCTCGCTGCCTCCATATGAAAGTGCCTTGCT
Organism: Mixophyes fleayi; assembly: GCF_038048845.1. Lineage (NCBI taxonomy): Eukaryota > Metazoa > Chordata > Amphibia > Anura > Limnodynastidae > Mixophyes > Mixophyes fleayi. The sequence continues at coordinate 24,980,566 of NC_134409.1, read as the reverse complement.
TTTATATTTCGTTTGAGTCTTCTTAGATCCAGGACCGTCCTAAAACCTCCCGATTGGTTTTCCACTAGGAAAACTTTGGCATAAAATACTTTGCCTTGTTGGTTGGTAGGCACCAGAAAAATTACTCTTTTCTTCCTTAGACTGATCTGCAAAGCTCTTAAATGTAGAGGGAAGTTGGATATTTGGCTTCTACAAAGCTATTCCTCCTGGGAACTCTCAAAACTCTATTCTGTAATCTCATCGCAATATTGAAAACCCACAGATCTTGAGTTCGGAATGCCCAAGTTTCCAAGCACTTTGACATTCTGCCCTCAACAGTAACTACTGCAAGTGGCACTATTCCCAAGTCATATTTTATATCTAAAATTCCCACCATCTGTTCTTGAGAGCAAAAATTTTGCCGGAATGTTTCCCCTAACCTAAACAGTCTTGTATATTGTTTACCAGAACAAAATGTTCTCGTTTTCATAAAGCAGGCCTGGCCAACCTGTGGCTCTCCAGGGGTTGCGACACTACAAGTTCCAGCATGCTTTGGCGGTAGATAGCCAGACAATTTTTGCCAGGGCATGCTGGGACTTGAAGTTTCAAAACACCTGGAGAGCCACAGGTTGGCCAGGTCTGCCATAAATCATTGACGGCAAGAGGAGAAAGCGGATCTTCTGATGTCTTGTGTCAAAAAGTAAACTTTGCCCCTTATTTTCTAAACTAGAAGGTGAGGGGGGGGGGGGGGGCAGCTTACCTTGAGCCAATGCGATTCGGCTTCTTTGGGGCAGTCTCCGGGTCAATTTTGTGTAACACACGAGCAGAAAAGCGATCGTAATACTGTTGAATGTAGACGGCTATGCAGCTTCATGCCGCTGTTTATATTCCGGATACCACAGAAATGCGCAAATGACCTGCTCCTGTTCATGATGCGCTGAGTCACGTTTTATTTCTCTCCTGGAGAGAGCTACTCATCATGCCCCCGCATTTGCCGTATCAGAGCGAGAGTCCTGTGGCCCCAGGGAGCCACCTCCCATCTGGGCTAGCATTCCAACATCAAGATCCATCCCAGGAAAAACAAGGGACGTCCCTTAGAATAAAATAACAAAACTCTCTCTCCAGCTGAAGACAGATGTCCGTGTAGACATGGGAGAAAAAGAGTAAGACAAGAGGAGCATCTATGTTGTTAGGCAACGGAACAGGAAATACTGCACCTGTTGTCTATCAGCCAAGCGCAGTTAACCCTTTAGTAATGGCTGCCAGGGAATCAGAGGAGGAAACTTATGTGTTCCAAGTATGGTTTAGAAAGGCAATAAAACACTTAATTTGATGCAGTAGGTTGTAGTTTACAAAATGTTATGCTCATTCCTCCCTTTTTTGTACCCTTGCAACTTTTTCAAATACACTAATCTCATATATGAACTTTTTTTTATAAAAATTCTCAAAAAGTGTCAGTAGTGTAAGGGGGTGCCAGGAGTACAAATATGCAAATTCAACCCATAGAAATGGAAGACCTGCCGCTATTGAGAAAGTCCCTTCTTTCCAAGTGTTTGTCCAACATGTCTTTAGTAAATAAAGGACTTATCACCTATCGAGCCGATTTCCAGAAAGCGCTGCGCGTTCTAGCCTTGGGTTTTAAAGAAATCAATGATGGTGAATTACACTGACAGTACACTGATATTCAAGTAGGAATGTGCCGAGCCCAAGTTCCAAAGTAGCCTCAGGAGAGAGGTTCTAAAAGTCTCTAATAGAAAAGGATGGAATATAGTATTAGGAAATGGCTACTCCAGTGGAAGAAAATGATCTAGGGGGTCACTCTTCCAAGGGACTTAAAAAATAAATGCAGATAGTGTAGCAAACTAGTGTGTTCAAAAAGTTGGATGCTAGATTATATAGAAAGAGGAACTTGTAGCAGAAAGACAGGTGGGGATGTCACTATATAGACAAATTTGTTAGACCACATCTAGAATACAGTGGTCAGTTCTGGTGACCATACCACCGGGGCATAAATTAGAGATTGGGCAGAAAGGATGCATGGTCTTCATCACCAAACTTAACAGGAAATACAAATGAACTCAATATGTATAGCTTGGAACAGAGAAAGGAGGAGAGGGTGTTGTGCTTTCTTATATATGAATGGATTTAACAAGGAGGAGGAAGAGGAAAGCATTCTACAGAGGACATGCACTCAAACTGGAGGGTAGGTAGCAGGTTTAGGGGAAATAGGAGGACAAAATGCCTCACGTGATAGGGCAGTAGATAGGTGGTGTATAACCTTCCAACAAAGGTGATAGAGGTGAATACAGTAGCATAATTTAAAGACACAAGGCTATCCTAAACCTCAAGAAAAGAAACCTAAAGATCAAATCAGGTCTGAACTGCAAAGCTCTAGTGTAGCGTGAAGGGTATTCCCTAGTATGGGCCCCCAATTCTAGCTTGTAGTCTGCTGAGTAAAACAGTGTTCTATAAAGGATGCATCCAGTAACAAATTCTATCAGTTTATATAATATTGTTAAAGCAAATCTTACTTTTAAAAATCAAAATTGTGCCTTAACCCTTAAAAACAGATATTGGCTTTGACTCCATTTGATACTATGATTTATATCTTATTTTAGTGAAATCACATAAAACAATGCTTTTTATAGTGAACGAAAATGAACGGACACACAGATATTGTTGTTTGGTTGAATGTTCAGATCTGTGACCAATCTGGTCTGCAAACATTTATGGCCAGATTGGTCACAGATCTGAACGCTCAGGAATCATGCAAATAACAAGGCCCATGCGTTGCGATCAGTTTATGACAAACATGTGCAACTGCAATCCAGGAGAATACCAGTTATCTAACCCGCACAAGAAGCAATGTCACATCAATTTAGGGGCTGCAAGAGATGTATGTATTGTGCACATCCTATAGTGTTAATAAGCAACGGAGAATGGATACCCCATACCTCTTCAGCTCAAAGCCTCAGTTTTATTAGTTTTACTTAAGAACTATATGACCATTTTACATTGTACACATGGTATGGAAAATGTGTTAGAGGAATTTTATAAATGCTCCTTTCGAATCTTTGTAAGACAATGTTGTGCCCCCCCCTCCTTTCCCAATTAAAAGACAAACCTTATTTTTATATGTTTTATTAAACCTCTGCAGGGCACAGTCACAGAACAATCAATAAGATTGGTGAATATCACAAGCTCTTTTTCAAGCAAAAATGCATCAAAAAGTTAAAAAGTTAAAAAAACAAAAACAAAAAACAAAACAAAAAAAAAACAACAACAAATTTTAACTCCACCCAAAAAGGTGATTAATAGCTGCAGAATGTCTCTGAGAGACTGGTATGAGCCAAAAGAACAAAGAAATTATTAATAATAATAATCATAAACTGAATCCAGCCTGAAAGAATAGAATGCAGATTAATCAAAGGTACAGAGTGCAACCTGTGGAGTGTGGGGTGCTTCTGGCTTTCAAGGGCAAGTCATAATAGATAACTGATGGCAAGCAGACAAACCCAGTCAATTCATTCGCTAACTCCTGTTGGCACAGAATGAAATCGGTGAAAATAAAAGAAATTGGGCAGAAGAGAACAAAAGCTCCCTTCCATTACCAGTAGTAGTGCCTCATCTGATATCACAAGATTGGAGATTTTATTGGCTATATTTTAAACAATAATTCATATAGACACCTATAGATTTCAAGAATTTAATTTTGGGTATTACAGTCTGCAAAAGTTTATTAATACAGGTGATTATGTCATGCAGACTGTTTAGCCACCTTGTTTCATAATGTCTGATAAATAAGATTTTCACTTTACCCAATCTTAATTCTGTACTAAAGGGAATGAGGGTCGTGTTTGCAGCCCGAAGCACTCTACACTTCACAGGTACATGATGGGTCTTGTACACTAGCTGGTTAGACCTAAGACAGAAGTCAGTCTTGCGATGGCTAAATAAACTTTGTTACAAAGTATCATATTGGTTTCCGCATACACTTAGCAGATGACAATTTAGTAGAACGAGAGCCTTGTGTAACAGTAAGCAGGAAAGGAAAAAAAAATATGCACCAGAGGTCACTGCGGTATTGTACTCACTCGAAGGCTTACATTGTATTCAAGTAGACAGTGTGAGGTAAACATTTTGTGAACGTCAACTAACCATCCTACCAATTTGCCAGGAACTAGCGATATCACCGAGTCATGAAACATTGTGCATCACGGATCATTCATGTCCCTAATTCCTATTGAACTAAAGGACTACATTCTCAGATATTGGTTCAGTTCACAAGATGGCCGCCTCCAACGTGTGTAGGAAATGGACACTCATTGCTCAGATGACAATGTGTGCTAACCATAACAATCAGACTTATGTTAGTCTAACTTGCACTAGATTAATCTAGTTATCGGAGAGGTTGCTATGAGTTACAGCACATTTTTACTTTATGCACAATGTTATAATGAACCTACACACAATAGAGGTAGCCATTTTGTGCACTAAACGAACATGCAGGAGAATGTAAACAAGTACCTCACGAATGGTCATGCCTCAAATAGTAGTCAGACAGTGCCTTAGTGACGTCACTAGCTCATAGCAAATTGATAAGCTGCAGACGGATTCAGCCCACAAAATGGATTCCTCCACTCTATGTAGGCAACAGGTTCTCTTTAGGTAAGCCTTTGAAGATGGTTGTGTACAATACAATAATTTTCTGCTAAGAACATACCTGATGTTGAAACACATCATAGCAAAGTTATCTCACTATAGTGAAACATTGCAATTATCGTGACGCAATGGCTTTGAAATAAATCCCACTTGGGTGTATCGCAGAATACTTTATCTTAAAAACCTTTAATTCTGCCAAAATGGCTGAGCATCTATTAGCTACAGCTTACAGTATTTTAAACAGGTAACAAAGAAAAGAAACAAAACAAAAGAGAGAGGGGGTGTGCTCATTACCAATAGTGTCCTGTGACTTCATTGGTTTGTACAAATATCTCTCAAGTGAAAATGTTTATGCCTACACTGCTTTTATTAAGATTCATTTTGCGGAAGTAAAAAGGGGTGGGCACTGGGCGTATAACGTATATACACCAATTATTCTCTCTCTCTCTTTAAACCAAAATTGGCACTGCAAGTGAGCAGCTACCTCAAAAGGCAATGCTTCAATGCCAAGATGGCTGCTAGCACATGGCCACTTTTTAAATATCAGATAAGGAGAGACCAAGGCAAACACTGCATATGATATGTGGAGAAAAATCTTTGAGAACTCCCTTTTTAGGCAAATGGCATGCGTAAACTGCACCAACTCGCACCCCATGTCAAAAACATCACAGTACAATATCACCCCGATAATTTGGAGAGTGAATTCTCTGTAGCAAAAAATGATCAGTCTACAGTAAGCAAGGAAACCAGACACTTTCACTATATACAGTCTTCTCTTTTCCACACTGGAGTAATTTGCTAAAGTGACATGGATGAAGCATGTCCGGCTGAGAGATCTTTAAAACACGGCTTCATTAACCCATTCTGGGCAGGGTATCTGCCTTAGAGGGGCCATCGCACTGCTCTACAGATCTCTCCAGCAGTGAGAGGAAGTAAGGGCTGATCACAAGACTTAAGACTTCTTCAGGTCTTCATACAGCTGTGTGCTAATCTTTATTACACAGAGATCCCAGCTACGGTGCACAATGCCTACCAGTTGAAGGCTTACCCACGTTTCTACATTATTGAGTTATAACACTATTAGAAAACAGCAACTTCACAGAAGTTATTTGCTAAACAAATTCGTCTGAATGCTTTTTTTCATCTTCTTTTTTTTTTCTCTTAATAGTTTTGATGAGGCAGCTTATAGGAGCAGGAGTCTGATTTTTGCAGGTTAAGGTGAAGACTGGGGGTGGGTATTGTAAGGAGTGTAAGACACAAACCAGATAGTCTATTATTCTATGGGCAGAACACAGAAGCATTGCAACCAAAAGCAATCTAAACATAATGAAGGAAAGTACCCTGCAATGAGTAGGGTAGATTTGTAGATCTGTAAGGGGAAGGGGGAATAAGTTCAGAAAGAACCTAAATAAAAGTATGCAGAGTGAATTTCACTTTGAATAAGGATCTAGTACGCCAAAAGTGTTTTGCCAGGACAGGACAGAACTTTAACGCTCTATGACCAAGCAGTGTAAAACTATAGGTAAAAAGACAAACCTATAAAAGAAAAAAAAAAAAAAAGAATAAAAATAGAAAATGCAGCATAGTCTAAGCATCTGAAAGAGGGCAATTAAAAAAGAAAAAAAAGTGTGCTCAAAATCACAGAGGTGAATGGCATGTGTCCTTAGAAGACCGTCTGTACCAGCCATTGGGAGATATTCACTGAGCAGCAATAGGGAGGACTTTCCAGAAAACGAACTAAAGCTCCTGTAATAATTTATAATGCTTTTCTACAGCAAAGAAACAGGAGTCTCTATCATTTTATGGGGTTTTTTTTGTGTGTAAATTAATACCTTAAAATCTGTTGCCAGAGAATATAAATTAGGCCAATCCCTGCAGGAACGAAGAGGTGATTTCCGCCACCTTAAAGAGAAATAGGACATAGCACCAAGTTAATAGGAGTCTTACATTTAAAACGTAATTCAAGTTTATTTTCGCTTGTAATCGCTGGATTTGAAGTGGATCGAGAAGCCTTCATCTGATATCTATAACCGTGCAAGGACAGGTTCTTAATTGTAAAGTGCGCAGACCTCCAGGCACCTAAAAGTTGCACTCATCCAAAAAAGAAAAAAAATTAAATCCTTAAAACTTATTATATGTGTTCGCATATAATTGCAGACATACACAAACACACATAACGCTATGGTATTTTATTTAAATTAAAAAAAAAAAAAAAAAAAAAAAAGTTAGCTTGAACTCCAAGCCAATATATGTAAATATCAAATGTGTGACCAGCAGGTCCCAAATGTTCAATTTAATTCAATGTGAAACAGTATATTAAACGCGGTGCCTCCTTCTGGCAATAAGGATAAATCAAACAGGCGCTCTTCTCAAGCACCTTCAGTTTGGAAACCTCAACTGGTAGGCAAACAAGGGACCCCAAACCCATCCTTCATGTGGATCATACAAAGTACATATATTGTACAAATTCCTTTTACACTTCTTTCTAAATAGGATTCACGGAACGTAACGCTGAGGCGGACATTGACCCAGCAGGAGTTAAAGATTTAGGAGAAACTGGAGAGGGGACGGGGGAAAAAGGAGGAAAAACACTAAGAAAATACAAAGAACAAAAAAGTAATTAATTCTCGCTTTTACCCCACCAGAACGATGTGGGAAGTTATTACATAGCCAGTTGTCTGCCCATTAGGAAGAGAGGGGAAGAAAAACCCACTTCACCATTCAGAAGAAGGAACACATGTTCTACCATCCTTCCTTGCCCAAAAGAATAGATAAAATATTTATCCTGGCCATTTGTATTCTGCTAAAGGGGTTCTAGGCGCTACATGGCTTCCTTAAATAAAACCATGGGGCTTGTCCATTTCTACTTGAAACATCCATATAATGCAATGCTTTATACCTTAGGAGTTATGTTGTGTCTTTCACCAAAGCAGATCAATTTATTTCTGTTGCCCTTGGATACAACACAGTACTGCTCTACATTAGATATAATTGTATCAACAGAGCCAAGCCGTGTTCTAGCGAAAGGTGGGGAAAAAACCCCCCAACTCCATATCTCCACTGCCTGGAGGGTACAAAAAGCTTTGGTGTAACACACAGAAGAAAACTAGGACGATAAAGCAATGTAAACCTGCCTTAGGGACAGGGGTCTCCTGAAAAGTTGCCTGCAAACTCGACAGCAATGAAATGGTAATATTTCCCATTTTACGGGTAGTGCCACACAGGCCCTTTTCCAGCTTCACAGCCGGTTTATATAGTACTTTTATTGCAGCTGGAAAAGTGCAGCTTATACCTACAGCTCACAGTTAATGAGAGCTATACACAGTCTGTGGGACAGGGTCTGCTGACCTCAATTGTGGCGCATTATATTGAGCACTTTGGACACTTGAGGTCATGTGACATCTTCCCAGTATTACCCATATAAAGAAATAAGGCCAATTTAGATGCTGCAAAATTGAATGTGCTGTGAAAAGTGCCTGTATGACACCACCCTTATTTGAATGAGCAGGAAGATAAAATGCCATGATCCTTAGGTCACATAAACACCACTCCCCTCCCCCAAAAAAAACAAAGTAGGAAAGCAGCCATGGTAGGAAATAATTTCACGTCATCGAGGCATGATAAACCCTGGGCTAAGATAACTCACAGACATCCTGGCTATGTAATACCATCCAAATAAAACAAGAAAAAATAAATGTAAATCTACAGCAATAAGATCGTACAATTAATCAAACAGAGTATATATATATATAATATTTTCCTTTTTTTGTCTTTAAAGCCTTGCATCCAAGGCATCCAAAGGTATTAAAATTAAGTTCATTCACAGAACAAAAACAACTAATCTTGAATTGCTTGCAGATACTGCTAATTTTCATCTGTGTCTTTTTTAATATATATTTTGTATTCTGTATATTTTTTTTATTAAAAAATGTGTTAATGTGAAAATATGTGCAGTGGTTGTTCTTACTAGTGGTGTTTTCAATGCACATTTTACATGTAGTCTCATGCTTCGGGAGAACAGGGTCACGGGGTCTTCCCATCTCTGACCCCCAAAAACGGGGGATATGTAAGCAACTCTTTAATATTAACCTTTTCTGATAACCAACCCGCAAATGCTCTGAATTCTCCCCTCTAAAAACAAAACAAACAAAAAAAAAAACAAACAAAAAAGCAAACAAAAAAAACTCTCCAAAATAGGCTGTTTCTTTTTGTTTTCCCCCCACACCTCCCACTAAACCGAAATGCCTTCAGATAAAATTGAAAGGGTTTAGCATGTGGGTAAGACGGCCCTTGTCTGTTATGGAGCAGCGTTTGAGTTGACCCCAGTTCTCATGGGCTCATTTTTATCCCCGCCAGCCTGGGGATCCTCTGAAAGGGTTAAAGAAGCAGATTTGCCAGATAGCATGGTGATGTCCTGGGCCAGGCTAGATCCATTTGGCACCTCATTGCTGTAGAGGAGAAAAAGAAAAAAGAAAAAAAAGTATTAAAATAAAATTTTAAAATAAAAGTTTTTCCAATCATTACCTCAAGAGATGGGGGAAAAAAGCTCAGACGCATATACATACACGCTTTATATAAATATATATTGATGTGCAGCAGCTAAATGTGTGATGAGCAAGAGATTGGCTCAAACCACTAAAGTTGAAAAAAGTAGCCAATCAGAAAACTCCACTGTATGGGTGACATGAATGTCATTGTACCTGAAGGTCAGTGGGAGGTCATGTGATAGAACCTTGGTCTGCGGCTCCAGCTGCCCATTCTCCACTTTGATAACATCTGGTTTGCTCTTCACGCCCATGGAATGACCCTCCTATGGGGAGTGGAGGCAAATGTTATTTGAGCATAGTGTAAACTATGGATCGCTGTTCTATAAGGATCAATGTTACGTATGGCTCTTACAGCAACAAATGTTCCACCTAGCGGTTCCTGACCTTTAAATTGCCAAGAACTGCACACTGCATCTCAATATTTATTTGACTTTAGCTATTTAAAAGCTCTCTGCAAGTTGCTGGTACTCACCATACTAAGTTCTCGTGTTCTCTTCCCGATCTCGCGCTCCACTTGATGCAGCTCAATACTCAGTTGTTCATTGGACAACATGCTGGACCACTTGGCTGGTGGTGGTGGTGGAGGGGGCTGCTGCTGACTTCCTAGAGACGACGACTCTCTCTGCACGAGCATGCGGTTACTTGCAACCTAGAAAATATTTAATCCATTAAAATACACACAAAAGTAAACAGAACAATCAGCATTGGTCAGATTGGTTGCTTTATATTTGTGCTATCTGCAAGCTATTAAATAAATGCATAAAAGATGCTCACCAAACCACTTCCTCCCTAAACATCTATACAAATGTTGTGCTAAAATGGTATCTCCAACTTAAAGAGTACCTCCATTCAGTGATGAGTTGCCATAAAGTAATCCTCTATTCCCAGTGAATGTGGTCTTTTTATAAAAAATACATGCATGTGCCTTCTTCATTCCAGTGCCTGTGCACACACAGGTCTCCTTCCATCATTCCAGCGTGCTCTAGCACACACACAGGTCTCCTTCATTCCAGCGCGTGCTCTCGCGCACACACACACACAGGTCTCCTTCATTCCAGCGCGTGCTCTCGCGCACACACACACAGGTTTCCTTCATTCCAGCGTGCGCGCGCGCACACACACACACACACACACACACACAGGCCTCCTTCGTTCCAGCGTGCGCGCGCACACACACACACACAGGTCTCCTTCATTCCAGCGTGCTCTCGCGCGCACACAGGTCTCCTTCATTCCAGCGTGCGCACACACACACACACACACATAGGCCTCCTTCCATCATTCCAGCGTGCGTGCACACACACACACAGGTCTCCTTCCATCATTCCAGCGTGCGCGCGCGCGCGCACACACACACACACACACACACACACACAGGTCTCCTTCATTCCAGCGTGCTCTCGCACACACAGATCTCCTTCATTCCAGCGTGCTCTCGCGCGCACACAGGTCTCCTTCATTCCAGCGTGCGCACACACACACACAGGTCTCCTTCATTCCAGCGTGCTCTCGCGCGCACACAGGTCTCCTTCATTCCAGCGTGCGCACACACACACACATAGGCCTCCTTCCATCATTCCAGCGTGCGTGCACACACACAGGTCTCCTTCCATCATTCCAGCGTGCGCGCGCGCACACACACACACACACACACACACACACAGGTCTCCTTCATTCCAGCGTGCTCTCGCACACACAGGTCTCCTTCATTCCAGCGTGCTCTCGCACACACAGATCTCCTTCATTCCAGTGTACTCTCACACACAGGTCTCCTTCATTCCAGTGTACTCTCACACACAGGTCTCCTTCATTCCAGTGTACTCTCACACACAGGTCTCCTTCATTCCAGTGTACTCTCACACACAGGTCTCCTTCATTCCAGTGTACTCTCACACACAGGTCTTCTTCATTCCAGCGTACACACACACACACACACACACGCCTCCTTCATTCCAGCGTGCGTGCATGCACACACACAGGCCTCCTTCATTCCAGCGTGCGTGCATGCACACACACAGGCCTCCTTCATTCCAGCGTGCGTGCATGCACACACACAGGCCTCCTTCATTCCAGTGTGCACACACACACACACAGGCCTCCTTCATTCCAGTGTACTCTCACACACAGGCCTCCTTCATTCCAGTGTACTCACACACAGGTCTCCTTCATTCCAGCGTGTGCGTGCACGCACACACAGGCCTCCTTCATTCCAGCGTGCTCGCGCGCACACACACACAGGCCTCCTTCATTCCAGCGTGCTCGCGCGCGCACACACACACAGGCCTCCTTCATTCCAGCGTGCTCGCGCACACACACACACAGGCCTCCTTCATTCCAGCGTGCGCGCGCACACACACGCCTCCTTCATTCCAGCGTGCATGCGCACACACACACAGGCCTCCTTCATTCCAGCGTGCGCACACACAGGCCTCCTTCATTCCAGCGTACTCTCACACACAGGTCTCCTTAATTACAGTGTGCTCTCGCACACCCACAGGTCTCCTTCATTCACACACACACACACACACACACACACACACGCCTCCTTCCTTCATTCCAGCATGCGCGCACACACACAGGCCTCCTTCCTTCATTCCAGCGTGCGCGCACACACAGGTCTCCTTCCATCATTCCAGCGTGCTCTAGCACACACACAGGTCTCCTTCATTCCAGCGCGTGCTCTCGCGCACACACACACAGGTTTCCTTCATTCCAGCGTGCGCGCGCACACACACACACAGGCCTCCTTCGTTCCAGCGTGCGCACACACACACAGGTCTCCTTCATTCCAGCGTGCTCTCGCGCACACACAGGTCTCCTTCATTCCAGCGTGCGCACGCACACACACACACATAGGCCTCCTTCCATCATTCCAGCGTGCGTGCACACACACAGGTCTCCTTCCATCATTCCAGCGTGCGCGCACACACACACACACACACACACACACACAGGTCTCCTTCATTCCAGCGTGCTCTCGCACACACAGATCTCCTTCATTCCAGTGTACTCTCACACACAGGTCTCCTTCATTCCAGTGTACTCTCACACACAGGTCTCCTTCATTCCAGTGTACTCTCACACACAGGTCTCCTTCATTCCAGTGTACTCTCACACACAGGTCTCCTTCATTCCAGTGTACTCTCACACACAGGTCTTCTTCATTCCAGCGTACACACACACACACACACACACACACACACACACGCCTCCTTCATTCCAGCGTGCATGCACACACACAGGCCTCCTTCATTCCAGCGTGCGTGCATGCACACACACAGGCCTCCTTCATTCCAGCGTGCGTGCATGCACACACACAGGCCTCCTTCATTCCAGTGTGCACACACACACACACACACACACAGGCCTCCTTCATTCCAGTGTACTCTCACACACAGGCCTCCTTCATTCCAGTGTACTCACACACAGGTCTCCTTCATTCCAGCGTACACACACACACACACACACACACACGCCTCCTTCATTCCAGCGTGCATGCACACACACAGGCCTCCTTCATTCCAGCGTGCGTGCATGCACACACACAGGCCTCCTTCATTCCAGCGTGCTCGCGCACACACACACACAGGCCTCCTTCATTCCAGCGTGCGCGCGCGCACACACAGGCCTCCTTCATTCCAGCGTGCGCGCGCACACACACGCCTCCTTCATTCCAGCGTGCATGCGCACACACACAGGCCTCCTTCATTCCAGCGTGCGCACACACAGGCCTCCTTCATTCCAGCGTACTCTCACACACAGGTCTCCTTAATTACAGTGTGCTCTCGCACACCCACAGGTCTCCTTCATTCACACACACACACACACACACACACACACACGCCTCCTTCCTTCATTCCAGCATGCGCGCGCACACACACAGGCCTCCTTCCTTCCTTCATTCCAGCGTGCGCGCACACACAGGTCTCCTTCCTTCATTCCAGCGTGCGCGCGCACACACACAGGTCTGCGCAAACACACACACAGGCCTCCTTCATTCCAGCGTGCTCGCGCACACACACACACACACACACACAGGTCTCCTTCATTCCAGCGTGCACACGCACACAAAAACATACAGGCCTTCTTCATTCCAGTGCGCGCACAGACACAGGACAAGGAATGGAACGATTAAATCTACACTAAAACCAAATAGTGGCGATTGTTTTCTGCAGAAACAGGTGCACAAAGAATGGGGGAAATCAGACAGGTATTTTTTTTTTTTAATTCTTTAAGACAGGTATTATTTTGGTGATAAACTCTTAATGGAATTTTTATTCAAGACCTTAAGTTCCACTTAGTTGTTAAAGAAATAAACCTAAAAGCAAACTATATAAAACATACGTCAGAAAATGTGAATGATTTCCTGTAAAAATTTAAACTCCAGTTAAATCTAGATGGCTCCCGTACCTCTATGCCTCGCATCTGAGTCTGCTGGGTGATTTGTTGGTTCAGCTGCTGCAACTCCATCCTGAGCTGATCTCTCTCAGACGTAGGTAAAGGCTTGGATATACGATCTCTGCAGGAGATAATGGATAAGATGCAATGAACAGGACTGTATAAGACTTTTCTTTTACTATGCACAATTCTCCTTAGCGACTTAGTATGTCCATGATTACAAATTACTAGGAATATATGTTTATATGTCCAGTTCTCATTTCTAATATTACATTTGGCAGAAAATCATAGGTGTGCAATGCTAAATATCTCAACTGAAATCAAATAACAGAGAGCACTATAAAGGTGACCTTTACATACAGAACAAAGGGTTTAGCATGTTACATTGTACACCACAGGGAAGAGGAGTATAATATTCAGAGGTTGGAGTGTGGTACATACCGCTCACTCATTGGAACCTGAGAAGGAAGGTTTTGATGGGGTGAATATGGAGGACCTCCCAGGTTGCTGTATAAACTGTAATCTGCAACAAAAATAAATGATATAAACACACTAGATGAAACAAGTGGAAAGCTTAAAGGACCATTGGAAACTGAAAGAATTGATTCAATATGATCATGTTGTCATGTAACGCACACATAGATGGATTCAAGGCATTACAGGACCAGCATCCACACTACAGAGTAGGGTACTCTATCAACATTTCACACTCAGATTGACTACAGTTTTCTTCAATGGACTTGAACACAGTGGACACATCCAACTCAGTATATGGGCTGAAATATGCATTTTGGGACATAAAACTCTGCGGCTGTGGAGCTCTTATAGAACGCAATGAGTAGTTTACCTTTAGTGGTACTTTAAAATATTTTAAATTGCATGTATACTTATTAGGTTAGTGTGACTGGATCACTTATAAATAACGTATGGTATAAATTTATTTAGCGGAAAAAGCACAGGACGCTTATTTATATAATTGCCAACGCACTTATTTTTTATATTGTGTATATTTTGATATAGGAAATCGTTATTTCTGAGACCAGGGTAGAAAATTATTTTTTTCTGTTTCAACTATATGTAGCTTTCTTTTATTTACATCTTTAAAATAGGAGTTATAGCAACTTATGAGTAGCAGATACCAGCTGTCCTTGATCACAGCTTAGCTTCAGGAATTTATTTTAATGTGGCAACTTACGGTATGGTTGACCCCAATTGTGTCTTTAATTAAGTTGAGCTTAGTGGAGGGATAACACACTTTAGACTGTATATTAAGTTACCCTGCACACCGAGAAAATGGAAGAAACACCAAACTTCGGTGTCATGTTTCTCGCAGACTCTACTCTACATAATATCTGACCCAAACGTAAAAAAAATGTGTAATGCTGCAGAAAATCGGATATGTGGCAAATACTTTTTTTCAGCTCTGTGGGCATCATATTTCTTTTTTTTAGACCCAAAAACAAAACAAAACGCACCAGTAATGCTGGATTTGGTAGCCGCACCTTGGGCTGGCAGTATCATATGGCCTGGTGGCTGATACAAGGCCTTGGAGGTGCGTGAGATGGCACCAAAACGGGATACTGTGGGCCGGTCACCAAACGGAATGAGATCATCCTCGCCGGCATCAGTGGCTCTCCGCTGGAGCTCATGGCGCTGATCCCTTAGGGCTTTACTGTCAACATTCTGAGACACAAACACAAATTTGGTTAAAAAAGAAAGGTAGATTCATAGGACTTCTCAACCAAGACTGGACACAAATTGGCTCCCAATACTCAGTTCTATAATAAATCGTCATTCTATCTGGAGGAAAGTGGATTCTGACTTATCAAAGCAATGTAGTCTATTCTATAGATGTACTTTCTACTATTATATAAAAATAGCATTGTTTCACACTAATTAGTGGAAGTATTTATTTTGTTTATTTATTCTCAGAAACCACTGTGGCTTCCCTACACGAGAAGTCACTTGCTTCATCCCGCACCCCTAACAGGTTATGTTTTGAGGATTCCTGTCTGTCACCTGTTCATGATTAAAGAAATCCTGAAAACATGAGCTGGTGTGAGTGCGTGAGGACTGGAGTCAAGAAACTGAATTATCAGTTATTTAAATAGATGAAATAGCAGGTCTCCCTCTCTATGTAACGCCCAAGCAGTCATGAAGATACAAGTTCGTGACTACGGGGGAAGGGGGAGCAGTTGGCAGCTTTGAAGAGGATATGTAGGTTGCGCGTTATTTGTGGCACCTCTATTCTGCTAAACAAAAATAAAATAAAAAAGTCCCTTCATACCAAAAAGTTGGACAGTGCTGCCAAAGATGGCGAGGATGAGGGGGGGGGGGGGGTGTTTCAGCAGCAAATCAACTATTCGGATGGCTGATCATCTGCATGTTCCAAAGATTGTCCATTAATGGATCAGTGCTCAGAACGGAAACAATGACCAGTTTTGTTGTGAATCTGGTTGAGAGTTGCTTATGATCAATGACTCATGAACTTTTCACAACATAAAACAGCATAAAACTTAGAAAACAGATTGTTTGCTGAGGGAGGGCAAGACCGTCCTACTTACTGATCCTTCCACACCGCCTCCAGCAGAAACGTCTTTGGGTTTGGCGTCTTTGGTTCCGATGTAGGAACCAATTGTGTCACAGGACCAGGGAGAGTACTGGCTGTAGTCATTGCCTTTGTACTTCCCGGATACCTTCAGTTCCTCATCAAGGTACTAAAGAAAGGAAAACAAGCAAACAATTGCGGATGCGTAGAAGTAATATAGTAACCAAAGCTGAAGTCCAAGTTATACACCCCAGTCAGCCAAGTATTTATGAATCCTCACCTCGTCTGGATGAAAAGGGTGAGGCAATGTGGGTGAAGGAGCAAACGGTGGTGGGGAGATCACTTTCCTTTCCTCTAGTTGAGCCATGATCTCCTTGCGACGGCGGTGAAGATCATCAAGGCTGGGGTGGGGCTGTGATTGATGCTGGGGAGGCAAACGGCTGTAGGTCTCCTGCAATGTAGATTGTGAACATTGAAATACTTCTATGCAAAACATTAAATATTATACCTTGGGTTCAAACTAAGCAAAAATATCAAAAACTAGTAACCTATAATGAAATAAAGAAGAAACACCTTTTTTTAAACTATATATAGCAGTGGTTCCCAAACTTTTGCAGT
Source organism: Mixophyes fleayi (assembly GCF_038048845.1). Lineage (NCBI taxonomy): Eukaryota > Metazoa > Chordata > Amphibia > Anura > Limnodynastidae > Mixophyes > Mixophyes fleayi. The sequence continues at coordinate 24,963,814 of NC_134409.1, read as the reverse complement.
TCGCGGCACCCTTAGAGTCTCCAAATTTTTCTCAAGGCACCCCTCCAAAATAATTATTGAGCAGTCCTGTTTTAGAAGTAGTTGGGTCAAAAAATTGTAATAAGTATTTAGGTCAGGACAGAAATACTTATTTAGTTGATGCAAAAATGCCCCCTCTGCATCCAGACACTCTGCCCCCTCTGCATCCAGACACACTGCCCCCTCTGCATCCAGACACACTGCCCCCTCTGCATCCAGACACACTGCCCCCTCTGCATCCAGACACACTGCCCCCTCTGCATCCAGACACACTGCCCCCTCTGCATCCAGACACACTGCCCCCTCTGCATCCAGACACACTGCCCCCTCTGCATCCAGACACACTGCCCCCTCTGCATCCAGACACACTGCCCCCTCTGCATCCAGACACACTGCCCCCTCTGCATCCAGACACACTGCCCCCTGTCACGCTGTGGCCCCCTCCACTGCCCTCTCTCACGCTGTGGCCCCCTCCACTGCCCTCTCTCACGCTGTGGCCCCCTCCACTGCCTTCTCTCACGCTGTGGCCCCCTCCACTGCCCTCTCTCACGCTGTGGCCCCCTCCACTGCCCTCTCTCACGCTGTGGCCCCCTCCACTGCCCTCTCTCACACTGTGTCACCATCCTCTGCCCCGCTGTCACCATCCTCTGCCCCGCTGTCACCATCCTCTGCCCCGCTGTCACCATCCTCTGCCCCGCTGTCACCATCCTCTGCCCCGCTGTCACCATCCTCTGATCTCTGTCCCTCTCACTCTGCCCCGCGCCAGCCATAAAAAAAAAAAAAAAAAAGAACACAGAAAATTACTAATCCGTCAGGCGCCGGGACCCAGCAGCCTCCTCTCTCCCGCAGCTTGTTAGTGACCTCGATATTCAGTGACAGCTGCTGGGGAGAGGAGGCTGCTGGGTCCCGGTGCTCGACGGATTGGTCAGTTTCTGTGTTTTGTTTTTTTTATGGCTGGCCCGCGGAACCCCAGTGACAGCGCCGGGGCACCCCTGGGAGCCGCGGCGCACACTTTGGGAACCGCCGATATATAGGATATTTATCAGGTAAAATCCTGGACTTTTATATGCAGATGTTAAGAAAAAAATTCAATAAAAACACAACAAAAACATCCCACACAAAAACAAATAAAAATAAAGCAGACATACCCTATTATAGGGTGGTCTTATGTGTCCTGGGTGAGGACTCACTGGATAATAGCCTTCTACTTGTTGGTACCGCTCTCTGGCTTCCGTCACATAAGGGGAGCCACCAGTGGGGGGCATGTCCAGTGGCACAGGACTGGCACGCACCATTTCTTCTCTCTGGTAGGATTGCGGAGCAGAGGGGTATACACGGCGGCCATCGTAGTGTGTGGTGTACATAGGCTGGCTCATGGCAGAGTACTGTTGAGTGGGTGCCCCGTACTGCGTGCTAACAACCCTGTCTTGTAAATAGGGAGCATAGTGGTCGAGGTAGGTAGGGGTGGATTCAGGGGCAGATGGCTGAGGTCTCACATAGCGTGACACAGGCTGAGGTGGGTAATAAACATCTATAAGCAAGAGAAAAGAAAGTACACATTAGAAACAATGGCAAATATAAAATGCCAGAAATATGGCAAAAAAATAAATAAAAAAATCTAAAATTAAAATGTAGTGTTATGTGCAGTATTGAGAAGCTTTCCACCAAGTCTGATTCTAACAAGGCATAAACAAAACATTATATGGGCATGCAATGAAGTGAGGATTATAACGCATGAGTCGTTCATACAGAAACATCCACGATGACGTTCCCATCATCCACGCTTCAAAGCCAAGAGGAAAGGAGCAGAGCGAGTTCCTGCACTGCTTTCCATATGTGTCACGTATGACCTCTGCTTACACGCCCCAGGAAGCACTCTCCTGCCTGGACAGGGCAGGTAATGCTAGCAGCACTAAACTAGAGAGACGAAATGAGAAACTGAAATTTAAGTGACTTACTTGGTGGGTAGGTTACAGGTTCAAATGGAGGACCCCCTCCTCTAGGGTCTGGGTAAAACATATCAGTCTGGGGAGGAGCATAAATTTGGGAGCCTCGTGCCACCATATGGATCTGCTTAGACACAGGCAATGGGGGTAGATCACCGGAAATGCGCTGAGAAGTTTGATGTGAGCTGACAGGTAAGGCAGGCATGGATGACTTGGGGACGGAGTCAAGCCTAAGGAAACAACAAATAAACATTCGTACCTTTATTATTCACAACGTAGGTTTTACATGACATAAACCGACGTAAGTATTCCATACCAAATTAGATTCTTCAGAATCATGGATGCACGCTACAACTTATAACATATTACTAGCACTGGTTACCAAACAGGAAATAGAACAAGGCAAGGGAAATAAAATGGCATACGTACAATTCAGGGGGAGAGCCTGGGCTGCTGTTGCTTAGATGATCCAGTTTGACAGGCTTCAGTCCAGACTCATAACCAGAGTCTGTGCCCCGGGAGAGTAGCTGTGTCACAGAGTTCCCTGACACAATGCCGTTAGGAAGGCTACCTTGCTTCCGGCTAGGTAGATCCATCGAGCCATCATCAGAATTTAATGAGCCAGTGGGTAATCCTACTTCATTCAGCTGACCGAGTGATGCACTCAGTGGGCGCCGAGGAACCAAGCGCTTGTTCATTTTTCTAAACCTGGTAAAGAAAATGGTTTTGAATTTAAAAACAAAGCTACTAATACAGCCCTTTTAACTTCTAATTACCATCACCATACATCAATGTGATCAAAATGCAATGAAAATACCTCTATGATACTTCAATCTAAATAAATTAGCAAGCACTTACTTCTCCAACTCCTCTTGAGAGTGAGCAAAGGTGCAGCTAGCCCCACGGGGGCAGCCCCCTCTCTGTTTCATGTCCCTGCACATGTAGGTCTTGTATTTGCTGTGCTGTGGAGGCTGTGACAAGAGATGGAGAACTTTAAAGTCTGATACAAAAAGGTAAACTGCAATATCCCATCAAAACAATAATCACTGCAACCCACTGGACTTAGAAACCAATCAAATGTCCTGCACTGATCGACAAAATCACTACACAGAGCAATGCCCCAGACACGACGACCATCTATACATACAGAAAAAAAATGATATAATTATGTACACATACACACACTTGTGTGCAAAAGTTTGGCCACCTATAGTTAGATTGCACGTTTCACTAAATTTCAAAATAAAAAAAGAACACAACCACTGCAGAGCACAAATATAGCATTTCTGCATATACATTTTAGTGCACAATTACTATAAACTGGCAGTACTAAGAAAAAGAGGAACGTGACAAATGTAAAAGTTTGGGCACCCTTCCAGAAAATTCATTAACACATTTTTTTTTCAATTTTTAAAGGCCTCAAAACTTGACTAGCTTGTTAGGTCTTAAATTATTTCCGATGAAGATCATTCCAGAGTTAAATATTCTGTATGTCCCTCCCCCTCACAGGATGAAAGAGAAAGCACGATTTAGCTATGCATTTCTAATGCTTTTTTTATTGCGCTTTTACAAATATCGTACGCGAGTCGTCAATTAATGCATTAAGTCACGACCAGTTCTAAAACTCTGTAATCAAATTTTAAAATGCAGTGGTGGGCCCTGCGCCATTTATTCTTACTGCACCTATTCTTAATGCACTTTAAGGGCTAGATTTACTAAGCTGCGGGTTTGAAAAAGTGGGGATGTTGCCTATAGCAACCAATCAGATTCTAGCTGTCATTTTGTAGAAAGTACTAAATAAATGAAAGCTAGAATCTGATTGGTTGTTATAGGCAACATCCCCACTTTTTCAAACCCGCAGCTTAGTAAATCTAGCCCTAAATGTTTAACGTGTGAACAGTGCAGAGAACAAGAAAAGAAGAAGGTGTGTTTAAGCCCTGACACGAACCTCTCAGGATCTGTGCCTACGACCACGGGCTCCTCTATGCAACTTACTGAGGACTTGAAAATAAACATAATTGGTTTGAACCTTGCACCTCCCCATTCTTCTCTTTTTTTTTAAATAATAAATTCCGAAAGCAGTAACTTATCAGAATCTGTGATTTCTGGCAAAGGAGGTGTTACCAAGAACTGACTGATGAGGTGCTCAATACAAATGTCATTCTTAAAAGTCTGCAGCGCCTCTGTCACTTTGACATTCAGTGAAAAGGGCAATTTGACCAGGAGTGCTCAAACTTCTGCGTCCTGATATTTGACAGTTACATACGTTGTAGGCATCAAGCCCAGATTAAAACTACGGAACAACTAAATTACAGTCTTCAGGTGTCTATGAAAAGGTTTCAATTAGCAACACATGACATTTAACAAACAAAAACAAACAAAGCACAAGAATCATGTATGTCAACGTGGCACAATTCCAAACATTTTAAGAATATTTTTTTTCGTTTTTTATCCCCTGACACACAAGGGGATGGAGAAGGAAATTTGCTACTTTAAAGGATCCAGACCTTCTCCTCAAATTTCCTTTCCTGACTTTGGAATCTTACTGAGTATATTTGTAAAAATGATTTGCTCAATAATCAATAATTTGCATGTACAAGGTCAGGGCTGGAGAAGATTGCTGAGGGGGGAGGGACAGGACGGGACTGGGAAATGTGTCTACAATCCTCCATTAGAAGCATCCAGCAGTCATTCTGTAGGCTAGTTCTTTGTGACTTTGTCAAACAGCATTGCAGTGAACATAAATTACAAAGGAAGTTTAGTTTCTTACAATATAACTACCAGTATATTCTCTATATTGTCTCCTATTTCCCACTTTCACATTACATCCATACCTCACCAAAATTAATCTATATTCCTCACACTCCAAAGGACTGGTCCTAGCCTACACCTTTGTGAATCTTACTTGGTAAGTAAATCCATTTACTAGTTCACTGCATTGGGAATATGTAACTACTTTAGATATTTAAATACAGCTTAAACCAGGCTGTGATTGTGATCCTGCAGCAAAGCACATGTTCACTAGTCTTTCCAAGAAATCAACTTTTGTAGCTCTTGCTGTGGTACCTGAATTATGTGGTAGCTCCGTGCCTCGCTCACCTGCTGCTGATCAGTCCCCTTCTTGCTGTGGTTCTGGATGTAGTCAACCAGCCCATGCACAACAGTCTTCACGGCCACTAGGCCGTTCTCTAGCTGCTCCCACGTTGGAGGTGGAGCATCTGCAAAGAGAAGACAGGCTTTACAAACAAAGAATATGGGCTCTGATAGAACAAGTCTGACTGCTTAGGGTTAATGATCTTCGGCAAATCAGCAACAGGTTATAACAGGCATCGCTAAGCACTGTACCTGCATACCAGGGGGACGGACAAAATCTATTAAATGGCATCTACATTTAAAAGTGATTTTGCCCAATTAAGCACATTATGCTGGCTACAACCACATCCTGGAATAATTCCAGGTTCTCTAAATACAATTTCTGAATGAAATAATCTGCTGAAAGCTCAAACACATTACTGCTTCTATTTGACAAACAAGTTGTTAAGGACTGTGTTTCCATTGTTGCAGACGTTGCTATGGACAGCCTGGATGTCACATGGCAGTAACATGTTGCTGACTTTTCAGAAGACAATTTTAGGCAGAAATCCTATTTCAACTTCCAGGAGTATTTTCATTAACTTATAGTATCCAGTAAGCATTTTAATTAGGCATAATTTTACAAAGGAGTTTCCGTTTAAAACAAAGAGTATTCCATAGTATTAGTGGATCCATATCTATGAAAACTACAGTATGGGTGACCTTCCATGTTGCATTGTCTAGTTTCTATGTCGACCAGGATTTGACCAGCCTCGTTGATACTAACTTACCAGGGCTTGGATCAATATTTGCCAGCAGCTCCAAGTGAGGTCGTAATCTGTTGAGGTTGGCAGGGTCTCCAGTCCTTTGCAGAGCAATGGTCAATTCCTGGACACTCTGAGCAAACGAGGCTGGGGTCTGCAACTTAACAAAACCTTTCTTGTAATAAATTAACTAGCCAGTAGCTTTGTTTATCAAATTAGAACATAAAATATAAACAGACTGCCACTGAACCCAAATGTTCAGGGCCAAAGAGTAAGTACTATTAATGGATAACACAGAAGATGCTTGTAGAAAACATTTAGGTGCCAAGATAAGGTAAAGAAAAAAAAAAGGCAAGAGCAGGAATGAGGCGGTTACCTTGTCAATTATGGACTGCATATGGGATTTGTGAGACTGATCCCCGTACAGAAGCGAGGACCACTGATCGGGTGCAATGCGCAGGCCAGCCTCCATAGCAATCTGCACAATCTGAGAATCATGCTCTCTGCGCAATGCTTCATAAGTGCGAAACTCCTCCTTTAACTGCATCAGAGAGGAGTCCTCATCACGCTTTGTCACCTGCAATTGTAAGACATCTGTTCTTACAACGGGAATATTTTGTTTACATACACAACCTATCATTCCCTGGCATCCTATGCTTGGCTCAACTGCATATAAACAGGCTTATCAAATATGATATAAATATAGATCTATAAATATTATCACATTGGAGCCACGCAAGATCACCACACTTGCCCTGTCCGCACTCGGCGACACGCAAGATCACCACACTTGCCCTGTCCGCACTCGGTGACACGCAAGATCACCACACTTGCCCTGTCCGCACTCAGTGACACGCAAGATCACCACACTTGCCCTGTCCGCACTCGGTGACACGCAAGATCACCACACTTGCCCTGTCCGCACTCGGCGACACGCAAGATCACCACACTTGCCCTGTCCGCACTCGGCGACACGCAAGATCACCACACTTGCCCTGTCCGCACTCGGCGACACGCAAGATCACCACACTTGCCCTGTCCGCACTCGGCGACACGCAAGATCACCACACTTGCCCTGTCCGCACTCGGTGACACGCAAGATCACCACACTTGCCCTGTCCGCACTCGGTGACACGCAAGATCACCACACTTGCCCAGTCCACACTCCGTGCCACGCAAGTACAACACGCTTGCCCAGTCCACACTCAGTGCCACGCAAGAACAACACGCTTGCCCAGTCCACACTCAGTGCCACGCAAGAACAACACGCTTGCCCAGTCCACACTCAGTGCCACGCAAGAACAACACGCTTGCCCAGTCCACACTCCGTGCCACGCAAGAACAACACGCTTGCCCAGTCCTGATTTGGTACCACAAGATCAGCAAATGTGTCTTCCCATAAATACTCTGGTGGGGAGAAGGGCCACAGTTTTAATGATGTTGACAAACTAAACATACTTCATACCTTAAAGCAAGAGGCTCTGTACAACAGCTGGACAACATGCCCAATGCTAGTTTTCGAGGCTTGTGGAAAGCGCGGTTCCAGTCTTTGCACCACAAACAAAACCAGGACTTTCCGAGAGAGTGCAGATCCATCTTCCAGAGCCAGGAGGACAAGCTTTAGGGCTTCTTCCTGCATGGCTAAAATGCAGATGGTTTCAGTTATTTATAAATGTCCATCTCTCTAGCTAGCTTTGAGAGAGATCATTTTCTTTTAGCTCATGTAATGGTCAGGAATCTAGCCTTAGAAATGCATTGCAGCTGCATGTTTAACAATAAGTGTACACATTTTCAGGTGAATATATGGTTTATGTTGGTGTACCTGGTCCCAGGAACTGGCAACCGCGGGCACGAACAGCCGCCCACAGGTTGGAGGAAAGTTGTTGGGGATTCTGGTGTTGCAGGATAAGCTCAGTGACTGTTCTCTCTCCCAGGGAACGGGCTGCTCTCATTGCTCGGATTCGTCCCTCCTCTTCCACCAGCTGGCAATGAACAAGAGTCACCAGTTTCCTCTGCATAGGGCGGCTCAGCACACTCTGTGTGGTGCTATTTAGACCGACACCTGGAAGAGTAGAAGGGAACATTATTGTAATACAGTAAAAACACTTCCAGTCTCATGGTCTTTCTTCATTTAATAGCATCATTTTTGTTATACTTGTGGTGATGTGTGACAGAAGTAACAAGAGAGACTAATTGGAATGCAATTAAAATAAATCAACCATTTACATGTTTAAGTAAATGTGCATGGCATACACAAAAGCTGGAAAATATAGAATATACAAGAGACGACAACATATGTAGAAATTCCTGTAAATAATTGAAAGAAAAAAAAAAGTACAGTTCCGATGTGTATTATTATTAAGAAATAATTCACCTCCTACTGTAGATTATAGATATAACAATTAAATTTAGAGATCCACGACCTGTATGAGCACGTAGCCTGGTGCGCCTTTATATGTCATGGAACTCATGAGCAACTCTTAAGTCTTAATTAAGAGCAATTCATTTACATCAGGGGGGCACATTAATTCATTTATCAACACTAAGGGGGGTATTCAATTGTTAGCGTTAGCGGGGAAAAACGAGCGCTCAAAAAATCTTAGCGTTAATACGGTAATCACTCGCAGAATTTCAGCTCGCTGCTCCCTAAGCGGCGAGCTGAAATTCCGCGAGTAAACTACCGTATTAATGCTTTTCTCGCGCAATATTACCGTATAAACGGTAATATTTTTGGAGCGCTCGTTTTTTTCCGTTAACGCTAACAATTGAATACCCCCCTAAGGTTCTAAATTCTAGAAATAAATAAGTCTGACATAAAATACTGAAAAGCAGCTGGAATGGGCACATTGTGCAATATTTGACAGATGGTGCACCTAGTGGGATATTAGGAAGATTCACCTTCTCATAAACACTACTGTTTTTAATCTATTTTGTGACACTCTTAGGTCACAGGTGATCTGCAAAACTTACGAAATTAAAAAAAAATATTCCAATTTATTAAGCAAAGTGAGAGACAAAACTCAACATAAAAAAACACCCATTAATCAGGTTTAGGTATTTATATGCCCAAAAATGATGTAGTACATTCAGCAGAGAGCTGATAATGTATCTGTAGTGCAGTCCATAAAGACCTTCTTATAATCAAATACCAGATACTTGAACACACAAACTTGAAATAAGACCAGAAAATATATTGGTTGTATTATTGAAAATATTTCATAAAAATGTGGCAAAAGTAATAGAAAGTGACAAGGAAAATAAAGTAGTTTGCAATATATTATAATTGTCTGTTCCTTTAAGCACAGAAAGGTACATTTATAAAAAATAAAAAAGCGTACAATTAAATGTTATTTTAAATAGTCTTAAAATAAGTCTTATTAAAGATCCACACTAAAAAATGTCTCAAATCTGTTGAAATCAGATGACAACTATCCACAGGGATCGAAAGCACCATTTTTAGGAAAGATTTTTAGTGCAATCAATATTCCCACACCAGGTACAGAAATTTAAACGAAGACCTGCCTAATTATTCTTAGTCTCAGACGCACCGTGAGGGAGAAAAACAGGTCTTTCTGTAGCTTATGCACTGCAATAGCACTTGGTGCACTTGTACCAGAGATCAAGGGAAACAACAATTGGTAAAAACTGTGCAGAAGGAAATTAAGACAAATAAATATGGAAGAGTCCTATGCTGTTATAAATGTACCTTATTGTGCAGTGAAGGAGGAGGGGGTCTTGAAGTAAAGGAGATGGCTGCTGTCACTATGGCTGTTTTGTGCTTTTCAAGTCTTCCATATATATTCTTTAAATGGAAAATACACTTTAAAAAGCAGAGTTTAATTTACCTTTTCAAATGTTTAGATAAAAATGTTATGACCAAGGATGTTCACAGGAAAACCTTAATCATTTTTTAAATAAACTATATGTTGTTATTTTTCCCATTAGGGGAATCCTAAAACATGGGCAGGTGGCAGTAATTGAGGAGAGGGCAGAGATACCATCCGCTACACTCGGTTTTCATTCTCTAAACTTTACCAGAAATATTTTAACTAGAATCAGATCTTTTTGTTAACAGTTACCAAATTCATACGGGTATCAACTGAGTTTCCTAGAATATTGCAGTTAAGGAGTCTGATTATTGGATCTAATATGGAAACACCTGACATCTGTATTTTCCAAGCGGTAAAAGCATATCTAGAACGACGGTGCGGAGGTTATGGGCATCAACAAAAAGTAGCCCATATGCAGCTCTAGTGTCAATGTATTTAGTTGTCAGTGTAATACAGGGACACTGGTCTTACCTCTGGCAGTACTGAGGGGCTTCAGGTATAATGCCAACTCTTCCACACACTTTCTGGCCTCCTCATAGTGCTTGGTGTCCTCCGCTCCGCTGCACAGAGTGATTGGCTGCTGATCAGGTACCTGCAGAATAAGCACAGATATGATAAACAGGAAGTACCTGACACTACTAAAGCTTGTCCATCACTCTCACAAGTTATGAATTGTATATGTAGGAGAAGATTCGATTAGAAGCTACGTGCCGCTGGGCTGTGCACATTGCCAGCTATTACGGTAAGGAATCTCCGCTCATTTTCCTGTGCACCTCTTTGGGGTGGGAGGAAAAATGAGCGTATATTTCTGCCTGAACATTGAGTCAATGTGTATCCACGTACTGTTTTGGAGACATAGTGCTGAATTAAAGCTCCTCCATAGCGTCTGAAGTGTAGAGTTCATTGCCCAAATGGTGCAGTTTAGTATAGCTGACAAAATACAACTAAACATTATACTAGGAAATATTGTCATTAAATCCTGCCCCTCAGTATTTAGCAGGGAGCCAAACTGTGCATTATAAGCCAAGACAATGCAGCTCAAGGACTAGAGATGGTAGATCAGAAGTGGACAACAAGTTTACAAATGATTGACAGCCTTTATACCAGAATGTTATATATAAGGCAAGGCAAAGGTAGATATGAATCACAAATACATAATCTATACCAGAACCTAGGTAGTCACAAATTTTTAAAGAACTTACTTGAAAGTAACATTCCTGGACAAACCATCAGATGTACGATCACTTCAGAACCTAATTACCTACCAGTAAGGTGACAGTACACAGGTGGCTCTTAAGCAGTTAAAGAACTGCTTAAGAGACACATATTCACATACTGTTTAACTATCCCATCTACAGAATATGTCTGTAAATTAATTACTAAATCAAGAGCTTTGTTGGTCACATAAAATGTAGTATAAAAAAAAAAGGGTATTTATGTACTTACGCTAAATCTCTTTCTCTGAATCCATCTGAGGAACACTGCTACAATGAGGTTGAATGAGGGTGCAGGAGTTGGCACTTAAACAGTTAACTAAACTTGCTGCTGACTCCTGACCTCTGCAACCCCTACCAGCATCAGTGTAAAAAAAAGCCCCAAGGAAAAGAGCAATCAGCCAAGACCATACAGCAGAAGAGCAAAAGGGAGGGAACGCAGTGTCCCCCAGATGGATTCAGAGAAAGATTTAACGTAGGTACATAAATCCCCTTTTCACATTCATCCACTCTGGGAGATACTGCTACAATTGGGACACACTCGGGAGGGAACTCTCCGATAGCCCCGCCCGCAAAACACTGCGGCTGAACCCTGCGTCGGCTGACGCAAACACATTAAACTGATAGAACTTCGTGAAGGTATGCACAGAGGACCAGCTGGCCGCCTGACACAGTTGATCCGCAGAAGTCCCATGGCGCGTGGCCCAAGATGCCCCCACAGAACGAGTGGAATGAGCAGTGATGCTTGCCGGCACAGGCCTGTTCAAGCTCACATAAGCCTGCTTGATCATGGACTTGATCCACCGAGCAATGGTTTGTTTGGAGGCTGGCCAACCCCTGTTTTGGGAACCTTCTAAAACAAAGCGAGAATCCGTTCTCCTAGAAGAATATGTTCTATCCACATTAATTTGCAATGCTCTAACGACATCCAAGAATGCAGGAAAAAAAAAACGACTCAGATGGAGATGAACCACCTTTAAAAGCCGGAAGCACAATATCTTAATTAATATGGAATCCTGGCACAACCTTATTCAAGAACAAAGGAACCGTCCTTAGTACAGCCCTGTCTTCATGAAAAACTAGATATGGGGCCCTGCATGACAAGGCACCCAACTCTGACACCCTGCGTGCAGACGCTATGGCCAAAAAAAAAACCCAAAAAACTTCCAGTACCAAATTCAAATGCAAGGGAGCCAAGTGCAGAATATAAGGTGGTTGAACCCGTAACACTCCCTGGAAAGTAGTACAAACGTCCGGAATACTTGCCAATCTTCTCTGAAAAAATACTAATAGAGCAGATACTTAAACCTTCAGAGAAGACAGTCAAAGCCCTGCATCCAAACCTGTCTGTAGGAAAGTCAACAGACGGGATAATTTGAAAAAGTCTGCTCTGGAAGAGTGCCGTTCACACTATCTAATGTAAGCTCGCCAAACCCTGTGATATATACGAGCTGAGGAAGGCTTACACGCTCGCATCAAGGTTTGCACAACCTTTTGCGAGAAACTCTTGGATCTCCAGATGCCGACCTCAACAGCCACGCCATTAAAGCCAGATGGTGAGAATCTTGATGCTAAAACAGCCCCTCACTTAGTGGGTCAGGACGACGAGGAAGGGCCCAATCCGGTCCGTCCGCCATTTGTAGAACGTTGCAGTACCAAACACGTCTGGTCCAATTCGGAGCCACCAGGATTACCGGAAGACCTCCCAGACGAACCCGCCTGAGAACCCGTTGAATCATGGGAATCGACGGAAAAAGATATCCCAGTTGGAATTCTCAGTCCATTGTCAAAACATCCACAGCTAGCGCTTGGGGGTCCCTGGTTCTGGAACAAAACCTGGGAACCTGACAATTGTGTCTGGATGCCATTAAATCCAGAACCAGCCGACCCCATCTCTGAACACACACCTGAAAAACCTGAGAATAGAGGACCACTGCCATGGAAGGAACGAATGCTTGCTCATGAAATCCGCCTCCCAATTCTCGACCCCCGGAATGAAGACCAGCGAGATGGCTGGAACAAAAGCTTTGGCCCAGGTGAAGATCTGGTTTGTCACCTTCATGGCCTCCACACTCTTTTTTCCTCCCTGTCGGTTTATATATCGTGTTGTCCGATTGGAGACGTATCGGTCTTCCCTGTAATCGAGGATGCGCACCCCGAAGGGCCAGAAGCATCACCTTCAGTTCCAGAATATTGATTTGCTGGAGGCGGATCCTACCTGTCCACAGACGGAGACTGAGAACTACAGCTCCCCAACCATGAAGGCTGGCATCTGTAGTTACCAGAGTCCAGAACCAAGGAACAACGGATCGTCCCCGTCAGGTGGCTCAGATCCAACCACCAAAGAGGAGAGAGAGACGAGCTTCCGCTGAAAGGATCATACGTTGACTATCGAGTTGAAGAGGAGATCCTGACCACTGCCTCAGAAAATCCCATTAGAATCTCCGAGAGTGGAATTGACAGCATGGAAGAGTCTCAAACGTGGACACCATGTGTCCCAGAAGCTTCATGCCTAAAATAATGGAAGGACGTGACTGACACTGGAGCATTCTTACCACTTTCCTTAACGTACAAGCCTTCGGTTCCAGAAGGAAAACTTTCTGACACCTGGTGTCCATTAGAAGACCCAGAGAGATCATTCTTTGAGAAGGAACTGAGACTTGGGATAGTTTATAATCCAACCATGTTGTTCCAAGATCCGAATGACGAGACTCAGTTGTTGTTCTAGGACTAGCCAAGACGACGCTTTGAGAAGCAAGCCATCTAAGTACGGCACAATATTTACCCACAAATTTCTCAAGTGAGCTGCCATTACCGCCATAATCTTTGTGAATACTCTTGAAGCTGTTGAAAGTCTGAAAGGCAGGGCCCGGAATTGATAGTGGGAATTTCCCATTGTAGAACGCAGAAGAGACTGATGTCCATCCCAAATCGGAACGTGGAGATAAGAGTCTTTGATATTGATAGATGCTAAAAATTCTCGATGATCCAACCCCTGGATGACCGACCAAACTGATTCCATCCGAAACTAGCTAACCCTGAGGAACTGATCAGCCACTTCAGGCTGGGAATCGGCCGGAACGAGCCGTCTGGTTTTGGAACCAAAAAGAGTATGGAATAGAAACCCTTTTCCTTTTGAGACTCCGGCACCTGACATATCACTCTCGCGGAAAGAGATGCAACCGAAATGATCATTGCCTGTCTTCTTTCCAGATCACTTGGAAGAGAAGTGTGAAAAAAAATGTTGAGGAGAGGGTCCTGAAAGAGAGAATTCTAACAGAAACAGAAGCCGCAGCTGAAACCGCCGAAGAAATGGACTCTGCGTTCTGTGCTGCCTCATACAAATAACCTGACCCCTCTTTTAAATGCATGGCTAACGGGAGAAACTCTGAATCCTGTAACCCCAGCCCAGGATTCCATGGCTCTAGCAACCCATGCCGAAGAAAACATGGGTCTGAAAGATGAACCTGCAGCAGAAAATATAGACTTAAGACCACTCTCTATTTTCCTGACCATAGGGTCCTGAAAGACAGCTGAACTCGACACCTGTAATGTGGTATGGCTAGCCAACAAAGCTACTGGCGCGTCTATTCTGGGGACCTGTTCCCAGCACGCCGCTTCCTGTTCCTGCAAGGGGTATAGATTTGCAAATCTACGCAGAACAGAAAATTTTCTATCCAGCTGTTTCCAATCTCCCTCAGCTATCTCTGTGAGCTCCACTAAGGAAGGAAAACATACCACCTTAGGTCTTTTACGAGTGAACAGACCCTGGTTCAAAGGACTCTGCTGCTCTGGTTCTACCAGATCCAATGTCTGACGTACTGCCATAACCAGATCCTAAGTACCCTGGCTTCTTACTGACTCGTCCCAATCACCCAACTGGGTAGAATCTGAATCCTCAATCACTTCCCCCTCTTCTTCAGAAGACCCCTCTGAATCTGACAGAGAAATAAATGTGTGAGAGGATTTCTGTTTGTTGTTCCTAGGTGTTACCATACTTGGAGATTCTAACAACCTATTCAAGCGGTCCAATCTCTTTCCTAGGGAAGATGACCAAGCTGGCTCTACCTGGGCGGGTCGAGGGGACATAGAAGTAGTCTGAGACATGTCCCCTTACGTAACCTGCGAAACAGCCATCACATTATCTGCCAAGTTAAATGGGACAGACCCCATAGGGGCTCCTACTGCCATGGTCGCGGTCTCAGTCTGTCTGTTAATAAGCTGAGCTAACAGATACAAACTGTGCCAGCAAGGAAACCCATGCTGGCTCCTCCACTCTCACTGCAGCGACCCCCTGTGCCTGCGCTCCACTGACTCCCACTTCACACTGCGCGCACACAGCCCCCTGGTCCTGTTGACCCACAGGAAGTTTGGCAGCACATTTAGAGCAAGCATAAAACTTTACTTTAGTGTTTTTACCTTTATCAGACATAAACACAATTTTTATTTTTTATATTTTTTCACACAGTCACCACACAGAGTGAAATAAAATGTATTACTTGCTTGTCCCAGGCTATTGCCTACAAACAGTAAAAACTTCTGTTTTATGTGTCTCAAAGATGTCCGATTACTCACTTAGAGAAATCTATGTTAAAACTCTAAGTGTTTAAACTGAGAATAACATTTTCCTATATAAAAAAAAATATAAGGAAAGTTCTACAATCATAAACCCTCTCAGGGGACTTAGCTGAAGGATGGTCAAAGAGGGAGAGAGTCAGCCACAGACGAACTTTAACAGAGTGTACCCAGTCGCTTCGGAAGGTACCAAGTGTTGGGGGAGCCTCTCACAACAGTCTCCTCTCTACACAGTCCGCAGAAATCTCCCTCCAGGTCCCAATCCGATACCAGAGAATAGCTTGTCACTACTCTGATCAGAACCACCACCTTCCGACCTATCCTTCTGGCTGCGGAGATCCAAGCCCCCCCTTCGCCTCAGCGATGGACATGGTATCTCCCTTAATGGCCTTTCACCTGACAGGACTCGGCGCTCTATGCCCGTGGCAGCACGGACCTGACGGGAGGAAACTGTGACAGCCTGCAATCCTACGGCTGTCACAGCATAAAGGGATGTGCACCTGATGAATTTTCAGAAGTCCACAATACAGAGCGCTATCGCGTCCCACTACAGATATAAGTGCTGCCAGCAGCACTTATATCTCCTCACTACCTAATAAAATAACCAAGAGTTAAAATAAAAATAAAAACTACACTAATCTAGCAACAAGTACTGGACAGTACCAGACAGCCTAACTCCTTGGGCACTTAAACTACACGGAGGCTGGCAGAGGTTGCAGAGGGGAGGAGTCAGCAGCAAGTTTAGTTAACTGTTTAAGTGCCAACTCCTGCACCCTCATACAACCCCATTGTAGCAGTGTCCCCCCCAGAATGGATGAATGAGAAATTAAGATTATTTTAATGGCTTCCTGTTCAGCAATAAGACATTTTAATTGTGAACCAGCATGGAAGTGCCAGACTAAGGCCATCCTATTCGTTCTTTAGGATAAAGAGATTTTATAGAAATACAATATTTGTTATGTCATAGTAAACCTAAAATCCATGCAGCTTTACATGTAACAGCTACAAGTAACGTACACATAATCTATGAACCTCACTAACAGGCCAGACAGACGTCAGTAAGTGATCTGGCCAGTAATCTGTCACTTCTACAAGTAGGCTATTTTGTGTGGACATCTTTTTGTGACTTATCTTCGTCTATAAATTTCCAGCTTTGTAAACCAGAGCTTGTGCAGGGGGAAGGGGGAAGGGAGGCAACCCAAACAGCCTGGAACATAACAAGCCCAATATTGTATTTCAATAAGGCTTCCTCAGGACAGCATCTAGTCACTATAAATATCATGGACACATGAATCAAATATTAATATTAGCAGACACAGTGATGACTGAGTGCAGAGGGTGTACAAAGCCAAGCAGGGCTTTCCTAGTTGTATTTGGTATTTTACATTTTTTAATTCATCTTGGACACAACAACTGTGGTTATATTCACCCTCAGAAGTGGAGTTGGATCAATTAATATAAGACTTTCATAAAGGGAAAGGTTTCTATTTTCACATCTAGTTTGCGCAGTACACAACTGCGGAGATTAATGGTCTAGCCGTCCCTACAAACGTAGGCTTACTATCTCTTTGTTAAACAAGAGATTTATATATGTGGTATTCGATCCTTAATGAGATAAATAAATCACCCTTGTAGAGAAGAGCAGGAACAAACGCTACCCATTCTACCATGAGCAATATGCTCCACATAGAGCACCACAAGGCTTTCAAACAGTCTGGTCAAACTTATATTAAATAATATTAAAGCTTCAGCTCAAAAATATATTTGCACAATTGTGACTATTACAGCGTAACATATATGCCATGTGGTATTAGGTTATCCCCGTGAACAACATAACAAAAAGGGTTTGTAAAGAATTTCCCATTGCCTGTATGGTAATTTTGGCAGCACTCCTGGCTTTGATAAGCGACCCGTGAGGTCAGACCTACCCTTTGTCACTAGACGATGGCCCTGAGCTACTATAATGTGAGAGGATTATATACACATAACCAAGATTAACAAGAGGGTTTGGAATTAGGACTAAAGCACTTGGCTTAACTGCACAAGTAGACTAACACCTTTACTGCAGCAAGGAAAGCGCCAGTGACTTTAAACCAATGTAAATATAAGGAGGTTAATTTACACTTAAATACAAAATGAAAAATAAGAAATGGGGTTAGTGTGCGGATAAAACATAGGTCTCAAACATGGAATCAGGAATGATCTACTTCACTCTGCTTCAGACAAACCAGGACTTTTTCATATTTCCTTCCTCTCCTTATCTGCAGCAAAGCTAATGTAAGCTTTCTTTTTAAACCTACTGGCAAGTCCTCACTTTCTCATTTACACACACTAAAGGCAAACTATGCAAAGCAAGCAAAGGAAGAAGAGGAAAAAGGCTAAACTAATGTAAGACATAACAAATTTTCTTACATCACATTTAAATTTGTCGGAAGCTTTTTAGGTTACTGGTCCTTTAACATGAAATGTCATGGTGGGTAAGATTTTTTAAATTTTACAAGTACATTTTAAAAAGAACCAGTAACATAAAACGTCTTTAAACATATTTAAGCGTGATTTACTCTTCCAATGCATTCTTAAACTATCTCATATAAAATAGGCTGTAATATTAATTGCAGTAAAGAATCATTCAGAACATTTCATAACTTGCCAAGCAGCAATTAAGGCCCCAAGCTCAAGATTCAAACCAATAATGGTCAAATGATCCGATATTACAGCGTGACCCTAAAGAACCGCAATACCAAACAACAGTCCCATCAGATCATTATTGGGCATGTTGGGAAATGCAGGAGAAAATTACCTATTTCGGCCTGTCTTCATCTTCTGACCACCTTAACAGACCCTTGACCAGGCCTGTCCAACCTGTGGCCCTCCAGGTGTTGTGAAACTACAGGTCCCAGCATGCCCTTCCAGCTATCAGCTGGTGGTCTACTGGCAAAGCATGCTGGGGCTTGTAGTTTCACAACACCTGGAGGGCCACAGGTTGGACAGGCCTGCCCTAGACAGACCAGAAATGATCCAGCTGCTTGTCCGAGGTCATCCAATTCGGCCACTTATGAGTGTCCAAATTGGACATTGAACCTGATGCTCAGTGCTTGGACCAAGTGGCAGTATCAGCCTAGGCGTAGCCAGCTTAAAAGAGGCTCCGATGTGTTGTTATGCCATTAGTTTGGCAACTATCATAGAATTAACTAAATTTTCTATACTATTGCCTCCACCCTGCATATCACAAACCGGCCACTAGCCACCCTTTCCTCACTCTTCCTAATGACTATATTCAGTTAGCTCACACATTGCCGTTATAAAACGTGATTCAACCCCTCGGGAGTCATCTACTCTACTCTCATCGTTTATAGTCGCAGGAGTCCGGATAAGCTGCTGCATCCTAACAAGGCCTGTCCTGCAGTGAAATGATGCAGTGTGCAAGGGAACGGACACTGAGGACGAATTACACTTTTATTATGCAGTTTCAAGGATGATTAATCCAAAGACAACTTTGAAATTGTCCTCTCATATTCAGATCACTGCGCAGACAAACCATGTGCTTAGGTCATCCAAGGGAGCTGCTTAGTAAGGTGAAATAGTCCAGCAATGGGCAGTTATGAAGAGTAATAGAAAATGTATTCCACACTTGTCACTGTATGCAACATTTAAAGGAAGAGGAAAGGCAAGACAGTATCTGAGATACATTCCTTATAGCTACATTTAAATATTCATCTCTGTTTTCACGTAAGAAAAACCAGAACATCATAATGGAAAAAGAATGTTGGGCATCAGACAGAAACTTGTCCATTGATACGGTTTCCATCATAAGTCTTTGTAGCACTTCAGTGGCCAACATTGCCATATGGGTCCCAACCGTTACCCAGTAAATGCAGACATCCCAAGGTACAAGTTGGGAACCCTACCAATGTGACAATCAGAAAACAACAGCATATGTATTCCACACACACAATTAAATGATTACAGAAGCAGTAATAGGGATTTGTGACAGAAGACCATGGTTAGGAAGTCAGAACGTGGACAAGGCAGGACAAACACTCACCTGAGCTCCCACCAGTTGTAACAAGGCAGAGTTGACAGGCAGCAACTCAATGTCGGTGTTTATGGTGGTCTGGTCGAACGGGCAAGCCTTGCGGTGAAGCTTGTTCAGGCACATCTTGCAAACGGTGTGCCCGCAGCCCAGGCTGATGGGCTTCCGGATGGTTTCGTCAAAGGTCTGCGTGCAAATGGGGCAGGACAGGAAGTCGGTCCATTGTGGAGCTTGTACAGGCATGTTGTCCCGCTTGAAAATAGGAGCTTGCAAAGCAAAGGGTAGGGCGCTTAAGCACAGATTCCACTGGAATCAAAAAACCTTTCCAAAATAAAGTTTGTCTTTCTTATATATCTTCTGTAAATACAGACAGTCAGCACATAGTGGAAAATGTGACCTAAAGTAGAATGGGAGATATAAAAGAAAAGAAAAAAGTCAGTTAACATTAGATCGTAAATATCTTACAAGAATGCATGTTTAAATTACAGTTTTACATGATGATCTTCAGGACCTATTAAGGAGTTATCGTCCCTACAATTTATTTATTATCTCTCATTTGTGACACAGTCCTAAATGCACTAACTGATATGAATCTGACAGATGACCACGAGATATTTACAATGTGTAATTATAATCAATGCGTTTTTTTACAATTCATCCCAAGTGTGTGGCCTATAAATGATCTCACACTATGAAATCTAGCTCAAAAGATTGTGAATTCATTTAAAATGATCAAGTTTGATCATGCAGTACTTGAGGACAGTTGTGTGGCTTGGCGTGTGTGGGAAGACTGAACAAGCATGATAAAGGGATTCATTTTCTCACGTACATATTGTGATACTATATTTGATGAAATCTTACTATGAATATGTAGCTGATATAACGGCTTTAAGATTCATTTTCAAAGCTTGTGGGGGGATGACTGGACAACTGGGTATATGTATCCTATAGGTTTACGGATTTTCTCTATGCTATGCAGTTTCACCATGTTTATATGTATCGATTGAACCATATTGTATAAGTGCTATGACATTTTACTGCTTCAGTGGTATATGCGGCATTAATCCAGGAGTCCCTACCAGGGGGCAAAAGTACAATTATATGTATTATGCACAGAAGAGAACACAACCACACTTCTGCCTGAAGTAAGGAAACTGCAATTATACAAAACTATTTGAGAGTTATTCCAAGCAGGA
The DNA here is from genome assembly GCF_038048845.1 of Mixophyes fleayi. Classification (NCBI taxonomy): domain Eukaryota; kingdom Metazoa; phylum Chordata; class Amphibia; order Anura; family Limnodynastidae; genus Mixophyes; species Mixophyes fleayi. The sequence continues at coordinate 24,943,166 of NC_134409.1, read as the reverse complement.
AAAAAAAAAAAAAAAAGAAAACATCATTATTAAACAGAGGTATAAAATGAATGGATTATATAAGAGTTCTATTTCCAAGATTGCGCTTCTGCAAGTTTTTGCCCCCTGAGACAACATTGTAAATATATATCCCTACATTGATGAAGAAATACATTCGCTATATAACTATTGCCCTGATATGTACAACAGATTGTTCAATATTTACAATCATGTATTATGATCGGATGAAAAACACCAGAAGATTGACAAGGTCAAAAAGGCCCATTAAGTTGAGAAACAGACAGACATGTGGATTTTTTTTGTTAAACAGTGTAAAATTGTTTTTATGGTCACTAACCATACGTAAACACCTGAGCTCTACTTTTTATGATAGGCTTATTCAAGGAATGCACAACACCTTAAATCACTTTACTGATTAAGTTATTAAATCAGCCAAAACCTACATATAGGGTGTCTGAACAACAAGAATACTAAGCTTAAAAACAAAACAAAAAACAAAACCTCAAAAGCATATTTGATGCAAACATTGCAAAGTCCTAAATAAGATCTGCATCCACGTTCAGCCTCAAAGTAGTGAGGTCACGAGTTCGATTCTCGACCATGGACTAACTGTGTGGAGTTTATATTTTTTCCACCTTGTTTGTATGGGTTTACTCCCATACGCCAAAAAACATACAAGTAGGTTAACTGACTGCTACTGAATTGACCTTAGTCTCTCTCAGTTGGTGTATATTTTAGGGAATCTAGACTGTAAGCCCCAATGGGCAGGGACTGATGTGAGTGAGTTCTCTGTACAGCGCTGCGAAATTAGTGACGCTATATAAATAGCTGGTGATGATAAAGAAACAGAATTTAATTACATTTAAAAAAAAACAAAAAATCATACATATATATGAAATGAACTATGATAAATTCAATAGACAGCATTAGGTCAACATAATTCAGTCGAAGAAATAATGTCAAAACAGATATACTCAGGGTATTTGCTAACTAAACGTCAAAGGCAGCTGCTACAAGAGCGTCTCTCCCCATTCATACCAATTTCTACAGACACTGACTGACTATGGGATTTAGATAATGAATTGCCAAGTGAGTCAAGGGCTGAGTCATTGCTATATAACCAGTGTACAAGTCCAATCGCACCGGTTTCTATGTTCCTTAGGGAGGAAGCACACCTCTCCCTACCTCATTAACCCCTTATTACAGGACATGTAATTCACACAGCTTTATACACAGCTAGTGAAATGAGTCAGCGAACATGAAACAAACCAGAAAGAAAAGAAAATAAATAAATCAATCTTCACGTTTTCTATGACACACACGAGGAAGTCTCACCAGTAATTAGATTTGCAGACACAAATCACACTTATGCCTACCCAACTATCTTGTGACCCCGTGGGCGGAAAAGGTCTCCTTACAAACTGTTAAGAATAGCGTGGTAGTGACACAGTGGCACGTGGGCTCTCCAAATATAGAACGCACAGGCTAAAACAGCACATGGGCTGAGCAGCAGGTTTAAAGCTGCAATGCTTGGAAAAGACCCTTTTCTGAACTGAATTTCCTATTGGTCAAAGCAGATGTAAGAGAATACAGAAGTTAGCAGAAGAGACACTTTCCGTTACAGTAGAAAGAGAAAGCGTTCAGAGGCAGTGTACAACTTTCTAAGGGGAGAGAGTGTACGCATATACTAGTCTGTACGGAGCTTTCCACAATGCTGGAGCATCAGACAGACTGGATGGCCACAAATGCCGCCATGCCATAATTCAACATTCATTTTCAGAATAGGCTCAGAGCTGGTCTTTCCATGGGCAGGATTACCAGACTGCAGCAGCACTGACAGGGCACCTGGCCTGACAGATACTGCCCGCAGTTGCATTAAGCTTTGATTGGAATGACTAATGTTTAAGTTTCACATAAATATATTTTGTCTCATCCAGGCTTGTAGCTGTTACATTGATCAACAACGTTGTAATGTGTATATATAAGAGTACAAACACAAACGGCCTAGTTTTCTTTGTACAAAGCAAACAAACCATGTTAAGATAAATCAGCACCACAAACTACTAGTTCTGCCATTTGTCAAACTAGCCACAAATTTGGACAATGAGGTTCTTTTTTAAAGCAGCAATCAGACATTGGTATTTTATTATTTTATTTAAATAGCAATTTAAGTACCTTTTAAGCATGTATCCAATGGTCAATGTTCTTAGTTATCCTCCTACAGACCATCTCATTTTAATACCGCTTCCTGGCAAACAATGGCTGCCATAGGGTCTCTGGTATATGCATTTCATGTAATGGAAACGGGAGGGGGGGGGGGGGGGAAGGGGGGCACTTGGAAAGGTAATAGTGAAAAGAGCTCAGAGGAGAGTTCCAAAGCATCTCTGCTCACTACATATGCCATGTGACTGATGCCATGACAGTCACATAACACTGTGTGGATCTGGAAATCAATTAATAGCAGTCTGAAGAACCAAGACAATGAGAAAAGGGTAATTACCAAGCTTCTGATAGACTGCCAGAGTGATGGAAAAATAAATAAAAATAAAACCACACACACCCCTACTTAATTTTTACCTGGGATTGCCACATTAAGCTGTCTGTATATATTATAACCCTTTTTATTATTGTGCAGATAGTTAAGAATAGACACATGCCTGAGTTTGCAGCATTATAATAAAATGTATACTTATGAGCCAGCAACATTGTAATTAAAAACTCATCCGTGAACACTGTTCCTAAATTCCGGGAAGTTTGGACACTGTGGTTCAAGTGGCAAAAATCTCCTGTTACGGGTACTGTTTGATTCGTATAACCTAACCCTATACCCCCCCTCCCCACCCCAAAAACAAAACCACCGCTTTACCATAAATGTTTTCAAGTCTTAATAAGTAATAGATTACTCTGTTTCTTCTTTCAGCACTGTTTTCTAATTAACGCTAGGGCTAAATTTTATATGTGCCAATTTGGGTCTTCTATTTTTGCATTATCTGCCAAATGTTGTTGGCACAACTGTTAAGTATGTTACCTCTTTTGTCTCTGCGGTTTCAAAATAAAAATTTAAAAAAACAAAAACTCATCCATGAATTATTATAAAGGTAGGAGCAATGCACATAGAAACTGGTTAAAAAACCCCTAAAGCAGTGAAGGGCAAACTTTTTCAGGAGCGGGCCAAATAAAAAAAGAAAAACTTTAAGCGGGCCAATATAATTTATTAAAAAACTCAAATATCGAAAATATAGAATACAAATGTTTTGAATGGGACGGGAGGGTGTTATATAGCAGTGTTACCTCTATAAGTGCAGCGATCGTACAGACACAGCACTTATTTCAGCAGGTTGTTGCAGATCAGTCTTTCTGGTGAGCCACTAACTGACAACACAGCAGCCAATCGAAATCGAAATCCGCCTTAGTATATGGCCCAGCCCATCTCTTCTCACATAACTTTCAGCCATTAGGGGGCGGGCAGGTGTTTGAGTGACATACGAAGTGTCCTTTTAGGAAGGAGGATGAAGTGTAATGGAGGAAATAGAACCTTCATTTTTATGCCTTCCCAGCTAACACACAGGGTCGGCCCTAATAATTTTCTGCATATTTTAATGAAATTTTTTAAAATATTGGCGGGCCGGATAGAACCTCTAAGTGGGCCGGATCTGGCCCGCGGGCCGTAGTTTGCCCATCACTGTCCTAAAGCATGTGGGGAGCATTGTGTGCCCCATAACAAACTACACAAACGCACATTACATGAACCAATGTTCCCCCGGACAACAGCGAGCAATACACTAGCCTGTTTTGCCTACCTACAAAATTTAACACACAAAAAAAAAAATGTCTGCCTATTCCACAGCGATCCTGGTTCCCTTAATACTTCTATATACAGCATGGCATAGACATAGCGCTGAGCATACTAAACTGCTACAACTGTGACCAATAGCCACAGCCACTTTTCCAGCTTTGACAGAGAATCATAACAGCAGTTGATAATGCTAAACCCTGTACTGTAACATTCAGAACCATTAAAATTAATAATCAACACAATTCTGCTGTCCAGAGTCCACCAACAGTGCTGGAGACAAGCGCTGCAACTTTTCAATCTATGTACTGAAAATCGTGTGATAACCAGCACTGTGATTTGATGTGATGGGGTGCTGGCCCCACAGCATTTGAGGATTTCAAGTCCCCCAAAGCTGTTAATATTTCTGTAACAGCTTTGTATTATAAAATATGCCAACATGAAAAGCTCACAACCCCCCCCCCCCCCCCCAAAAAAAAACCCAAAACATGAGATCATCAAGGCGTTACAGGTGACTACATTTATTGTGGTTCTTTTGTTTTTAATTAAACCATAAGTCTCTATAGGCCGCAAAAGGTAAGTACCTTGATTTATCAGAGCCTACGTTATTTTGTGCACCATTAGAGAACATATAATCCAAGCAGCTGCCGCTGACTGGTGTGTGTTAGCGAGGGTGAGAACTTAGATCATGGTATGTGAAGATTTGCCTGAGGTGGGCTAGAGTTGAAAGTCACATGCAACTAGCATGATACATTATAGTTATACGAAACCAGTGTGGAATTTTCAGCACACGCCCACAAACTACTCCCATTTAACACACTGCAATCTTAGGAATACCCTATGGGATACCTGATGTGCAAAGAACAGTTAAAAACATTCTCTTAAGCAGTCCTTAAGTAATACAAAAACGTAGCCCACCAATCGCCTGAACCAAAGAAAACCCAAAAACAAACAAACAGCCATCGGTTACTTGGATCAGTTCCTAGCAACATCTTCTGATTCTGGCATATGATGTCATCACTATACACTTGAGTAAATGAAGTACAGACATCACACGCGCCTAATGCTGTCCAATTATCAATGATGTAATACATCCTAATGCTGCATTGTTGAAACAACCAACACAGAGGGGAGGGGGATGCTGAATAAGAAGCATGTAGGCAACACTAGTCTTCAATGGAAATCGTGAAGATCTGAAAGCAGGGACCACTCTATAAACCATGAAGGTCGTCTGACAGAAGACATAGATAAGAGGCAGCCTTTTATACATGTCAGTAACTTTAAGGCTTGCACATTCTTTTGTTAACATTTCCTATACTAATTTTTTTATCCGACTCCTAAGTTTGCGGTCAAAATGTTCCAGCTTACTTTATTTGTAGGTAGATATATATGTATGTACATAATTTGGATATATGCATTCAACTGGCTTTGGATACAAATACACAAAAAAAGAAACAAAACAAGATTAGTACAAATCTGAAACGATTACATAACCTTGTGAAATTCTGAAACTGTAATAAATGTGTAGCTATGGTGAGCTTTTACGTAAGAAATGTTACCAGTATGTTGGTGTCCCATGTGTGCTGTTGAGCATAGTGTCTAGTCGCTCCAAATATAAATACAAAATCTCTACAAATCTATTTGTCTAAGTCAGCGGTTCCCAAAGTGTGCGCCGCGGCACTGTCACAGGGGTGCAGCGGCTGGGGGACGAAAAAACAAAAACCAAAAAAAAACAAACTTACCAATCCGACGGCGCTTTGGACCCAGCATTCTCCTCCCTCCTACTGAATATTCAGTGAAAAGTGTCAGGAGAAAGGAGGATGTTGGGTCCCAGGCGCTGCCACATTGGTAAGAAGATAGAAGAGAAGAAAGAAGAAATAGAAGAAAGAAACCAAGTATGGTAAGTAAAGAAACGGAGGGGAAGGTGAAAGGAAACAGCAATGGAGGGGCACAGAGTGTGCGGGTGAAGAGGGGCACAGAGTGTGCGGGTGAAGAGGGGCACAGAGTGTGCGGGTGAAGAGGGGCACAGAGTGTGCAGGTGAAGAGGGGCACAGAGTGTGCGGGTGAAGAGGGGCACAGAGTGTGCGGGTGAAGAGGGGCACAGAGTGTGCGGGTGAAGAGGGGCACAGAGTGTGCGGGTGAAGAGGGGCACAGAGTGTGCGGGTGAAGAGGGGCACAGAGTGTGCGGGTGAAGAGGGGCACAGTGTAAAGGTGAAGCTGCACAGTGATGATTTTTGTACATATTTTATCTTGTTTGATCATATTCCTCTTATTAGCTGTAAATTATTCTTTGACAGAAATATAATTGAAAAAATATATAAAAATATTCTTTTCCCTTTGATCTATGTATATTATTTTTGCAAACAACTTACCAAGTACTTATTACGTTATTTTCACTCAAATACTTAAAAAACGGGACTGCTCGGTAATTATTTTGGAGTGGTGCCTTGAAAAAATTATGGAGACTCTTGGGGGCATATTCAATTCTCGGCGGAAACGCCGAGAATCTCGCGTCCACCCACGATTACCATTATTACGGAAATTGAGCGCTGAAAAAACGTTAATACGGTAATTTACTCGCTGGATTTCAGCTCGCAGCTCCCTGAGCCGCGAGCTGAAATCCAGCTAACTAATATGGTAATAGTTTTTCCGCGGCACGGAAAACAAACATTTGAATATGCCCCTGAGGGTGCCGCGAACTGAAAAAATTTGGGAACCACTGGCCTAAGTAATAAGGCGAGGGATCAACTGTTTAAGAGGTCAATCGCGGCCAGGGACCACACCAACACATATACAGGTGCCCTAGACACCTCGCCAAACTCTGGTACTACTCCAGCCGTCTCCCGCGTTATTGTGACAAGAAAATATAGCACCGCGATATAGAAGCTAGAGGCGGAAACAGCTGTCTCTTATTGTGAGCGCCCAGTTCTGTCCATGCAGCTGTGATAGGATAGAGGTTGTTTTGCGGGACTCCTGGGCAGAGCTGCTGATATTACCTATAGATTTCCAACAACTGCGCCTGATAATAGCCAGGTAAGTTGTGGTCACCAGATACAAGTCTAATCTGACTCACAGTAATAATGGCAGAGTTTTGCAGAACAGTTTTCAGCCTGACCGGAGAGTGAAAACAAAATTGCGTAAATTGCAATAAGGGCGTGTTATGGGTGCATGGTGCTAAATAACAGAGAGGGTGTAATGTGCCTGCAAAGAAAAAAAAAAAAGGATCCAGGTGTTGAAAAATATAGGAGTGCAAGTGTGCTCCATTTTAACAATTCTGATTAAATAGTATACCAACCTACAGAAATCTTAAATAGAAAAAAAAGATCTAATTAAAAAGAATCCTAAGAACGCCACATGACAGCAGTTTCTACTGACTTTATATTGAATATGGGAGTATAAAAACAACAAAGTACGACAAAACATACGTGTTCTACACACATTTAAGGCACAAGCCGAATGAGCCAAAACAGAATATTATGATCCCTATAGAATTTTAGACGTGTGTTTGTAGGCGTTTCTATCTACAAATCCAACGCCAAATTTGGCTAGAAGTAGACCCTAAAAATAAAAAAAATTAATAAAAAAACAAAAACAAAAACCAAGGAGTAATTTTATGCCACAGAATTAAAAACGGTATTGTGACCACTGACAGCACCATATTCAGCAACTATAGAAAGCGCAGGAGAATACGCTCTTCAGTTTAAATACATTACATTTCATTTAAAGTGTTCATTACAAGCTGTTTGCTGTTGCACTTGACCAGCAGTGATAAAAACTCTATATAAAATAGGCACACTTCTGAAGCTGGAAAAACCCTTTATACTGAACTCTAAGTGGATCACCTTACAATATATGCTTAGTGGTACACACCACAAATCACAAAACCCTAATGTACACAAGTACCAATTGTCCCTACTAGTGAGTGCTGCAGGAGTAAACAGTCTTTATAGCACAACAAGTAACAGCAGTGGCTATAAGTACATATAAAGGATTACAACACAAGAGCAGCAAATCACATTACAATCTGTAGGACTACAAAGTTATCATATGGCACATAAACAACTCAGTCTGAAATGTGGGTCGTTCCCAAACATTACAGTTGCATCTGCTAGAGATCCTCTTGGCAACTCAAGCAGACACACTGTACAATGGTGACGCACATGCTACCATGCTACAAATAAACACTCCCAGTAATAAGTTCAACCCCTTACAATAGTTATGCAGGACCCTTGGAGAACAGCAATGATAACAAAACAGAACAAGCTGCAGCTCTTCCTGTCAGAGGTTACACAATACCCCACACCCAGCACTTCAGAAATGACAGCCAGCCGGCCCATATCAATCCGCATATAACCCTTACCACACAGTACAAGTAATGAGCACAGTGATCACTTACCGATCTTGTGACCCTCCATCAAACTGCCACAACCACAGAGGGAAAGAGAGCTTCCCTTGACTGGTCAAAATGCAGCTGTGTGTGATGAACTTATTCCTTCTCAGCCCTGCTTCCTCATTCTTGTTGCTTACCTCTCCTGCAAGATACTTGCAACGCCCTCCTTAAAGGGACAGCGCATACGAAAAGAGGAAGTGAGCAGCAAGAAATCACAGGGAATGACAAAGGTTAAGTTTTCAAGGGGGAGGGGAAGCTCCTCCCTTAGATACCTAGCTGTGGTCACATATGCTGAGAGATCTGGAAGCAGCAGCAATAGGCAGCCTACAAAGGAGCTGGAAATCCTCTCCCAGTAGGACATGCCTCCTGGTTTTGTCTCAGGTAGACTGCCATTACCTTTCTATTGTTAGAAATGCCAATACACAACAGGGCTCCCCCTCCCAGCACGTTTCCTTTCTACCCACTTGCTTTCCACCCCCATAACAAGAGATTGCTGCATATTTATTACAATTAGGCCTCTTTCCGTCAGCACAATATATGAGATGCCTAACAGGATCCTCTCCCACACACAGGCTCTGTACATGTATGTGTAAAGCTTTGTGCACTGGTCAGGTTACACAGAAGACGTATCTTGAAAATTGCACTAAACATGAAAGGTAAAATAGAGTTTAGAAGCATCTATATTGCACTTTCAAGCAGTTCTGTACAAATTGCTAAAAGTTGCAGACATACAAACTAAAAGGGGGATTTTTTCCCCCCTTTACATATTTAACATGGTGCGCTAGCAATATAGTCACAGCAAACACGAGAACATCAACTATTGACTGATGGTCATATTAACGGCAAACATTGTAGGATACTTGTATGATTGTGTGAAGCAATTACTATTGAATGGACATTTGTTTGATTTTTCAATAAGATCTACAAAACATCCCTTCTTAATGTAATTGATATTTGAGTACAAGATCTCTGTAACAAACACGTTCATGAGTAAAAGGTATTTTAAAAAAAGAAACCATCACAATCTAGGGCTTTTGTGGAACTACTAGTGCAAGCATGCCCTGACAACCTAAGCAACTAATTCCCTTACAGTTTTCGAACTATAAGTCTCAGTACGCACTTCTAGCATAGGAAAACTATTACTATCCAGCTTTACTACATGCCCTGCCTGGTTAGACAACCAGTGTAATATATTTATACTATTTACTTTAAAACTAATTTTTGCGTACCGTGCACTCGCTCTACGACAGTTTTTAACTATAGCAGGCAAAGTGCAGAAACTGTGCATGTTTTCTGTACTTGCCTTTAAAAATTACTCCCAGTGCGTCATCCGACAAAAACAAATCCCCTGGCGCCATATTCCTGTTATAAATATGTCGCACACAAGAAAGAGTTTGCTGGGCAAACGCTGAGATACAGAAGATTTTTTACATGGTAAATGATGCTGCACCAACAGTGGTTTTAACATTTTCAATTGATGCAATTCATAAATATTGTACTCTTCTCTGTACATACTTTGAAGAGTTGAAATATGCTGTTTCAGCACAATATGTGTTAACTGATGATTACTTAGAGACTAAGATAATATAACAATTAATTATGAATGTTCAGTCCACCCTCACACAGAGAGCAATACAATAGTTTTCAAGGAATATTCATCACAATGTTTCTACATGTTCACACACTGCAATAACTATGTTCTTATCACTACATAAAATCATTCTGTGTGCAGCTTTAGGTTCCCATAACCGTGAACCTAGATCAGCCAATAAAGAAACCATTGCCTTTTTCTCAACGTAAGGTAACAGACTTTTCCCTCACTCAGACGCGAGACTTCCCAGAGAAGTATAAGAATAGCTGTCGGTAAGACAGAAAAACTCCTAGGTTACCACAAACAGGAAACCCAGCACCTGACTAACACCTCGCTTATTTGAGGTTTCCCTGTAGCCAAGCTTGTATCCACAATTCTGAACGCAGTTAGTGACACGCAACTACATCCCAACAGCAAATGATTAACCTCAATAAGTTTAGAAGTGGCATTAAAACATTGGAATACTCAGGTCAAAGCACTGTCAGCTATATATAGATAGATATGATTAATTGGTTACAGGACAAGAAGGTTGCTTACATAAAAATTCTAAGCTAATTCACCTATAATATATGAAAAGGTAAAAAAGTAATCATCAGTGGGTAATCACACCAGATGCTCCAGTTTTGCTCTATACATAAGCAGATCAGATTGATATGCCCGACACCCATATCTGTACAAGATTTGGCCAACTTGCTCAGACCTGGCAATTAAAACAATCTGGTTGAATCACCAGATCCTATTCGTTTGGTTGACCAAATACAGCACACAAAAGGGATATCTCATACACGACCAGATAGGGGGGATTGGCCCAGATTCATTGTGTGCGGGTGACAACTAACGTGAGTTTGAAGTAAAAGCTCTCAACGCTGATTTATAGCAGCCGTTACGAGCAATTGGGTCAACAACGCTGTGTGTGGGGGCTCAAAATGACCGCACTTCCAAATAATTATCCTCTCATAACGAAAAGGATCATTACTGGGCGCAAAGGAAAACATGATTGGACAATGACTACTGCCGCCCGTGTGTGTGATCATATTACAACAATACTAACCGGGTAAAAAGATAGGTCAGAGGAGTCGAACAACTGAATTTTGTTCAATTTGCTCATATTAAACGATGATAATCCAGCAGGATTTGCTACCTCTTCAATGTTCTTTACTCTACCCCCTCCTATTATTATCGTTTATTTTTGAGGTGCCACAAAGTGTCTGCAGCGCCGTACATAGAGCAAGGGGAAAACAGAACAAAACAAAAACAGGACACAGCCTACACGGCATAACAATAACAAAGTGCAGTAAACTATCAACCCAGTAGAGCATAGGACAAAACAGGACATGGCATACAGGGCAGGCAAAATAAAGTACAGTAAGTTATCAATCCACTAGTACTAAGGAGGAATAAGTAGAGGGCAGGATACTAAGAAGCTAGAGAGTGGAAAAGGGAGAGAACTAAAGCAAGAGACCCGCATGTCCACACTCCACCCACCACAGCGAGTCCAGTTTGCTCCCGTCTCTCATCACCCCATCCCTCTAGACTGCAAGCTCCCAGGAGCAGGGTCCGGTCTACCTTGTATTTCTCATATAGATAGGAATTTTTGTGGCACTATTCAGATAATCAAATCATATGCACAATATTGTTATACTTGACTCTCACTTGTTTGTACTACTTGTCTGCTATTATGATTAATTGTATCCATGTCTTTATAATAATACTCATTTGTATTCATGTATTTGTTATTACGCTTGACTGTATTTGTTATTATGCTCACTTGTCTTCATTCATTTGCAGCATGGTCTGGCCACATCCGCTGTGTGTATGGGCATCTTAAATCTACTGACATTTTCTAAAGCTACTACCCATACATAACATACAGCTTGTTTTCCATTAATGGCAACATCTATGAAAGACTGTCTACTGTGCGGGACAGTGGCTGGTATGGTGCCAGTATAACATGGTGACACTAGCTGGGTATGCTAGTAGTCATTTGGGCTATAGAAAAATGTTAAGGATTGCATCTTACCAACTATCTAATTTCGGTCAGAGCAAATAACAAATTTCTCCTACCAAAATGCTCGGTGTGACAGGAGTCACATGCAACAAATTTATTCAAATTCAATTTCAGATGAAAATGTATACAGATGTCAAATTGGTCCCGTACACTACCAATTTGGTCATTTTGAACTAAAATGGCCCAAAAGTAGCACAAACCTTTTTTTTTTTTTTTTTTTAGATCAGATGTCAGATGCGACTTGGCAAGAAAATCTGTTCAATCGGGGATTAAATAGCATGATTTCTGATCAATCTGGTCCTCCATGTACATAGCCAACCTAGACATTGATCTGGTAGCTGCTTGATCTAGTGCTCACCCAACACCAACTCGTGTACCAGCAATTGTTATAGAAAATCACCTCTTCAGCGGTTTTATATTAACATAGAGTAATAAAATAAAAGATAAATTACTTAAAATTAAAAATGAAATGTAGAATGCTTGCTTGTTCCTAATCATTCTGTACTGAAAGTGTAACAACATTCAAGCAACACACAAAGAAACATGTTGATGGAAATTATATATGTAGCTTTATTTTACATATCCCTGTGACCGACTCAGTTATACTATAATTTATTTACTTTACACATTGAAAATATATTAAATGTTACAAAAGGATATATAAAAAAAAACAAAAACACTTACTTAAAATCAGTAACTTAATGACTTTAGTGACAAGGTACTAGATGCTAACACATCAGAATGACATAATAGTTATGAGGCATAAACATTATTCATAAGTAATACAATTTAGATCTTAAAATAATCAGCATCTGAAACATAGGTAACGTAAAAGTATTTAAAGAAGAACTCCACCCTAACCTGAATTCGCAGATGAAACCACCCTCCCCTAACTTGCAATGTGTCTGGGACAACTGCTATTTCTCGGGTACTCACCTACCAGCACCTTAAGGGGTCAAACCTCTGCCAGAGAAGGCTGAATATTGTTTATTCAAACGCCTTGGTTTTCTTCTGTATTGAAAGCAATGAATGGATGCTGAAACAGCCTCCACCCAGCACATGACAGAGGAAATGTTGGAAGGGCTTAAATTCAAAATTATGCCACCATATCCAGCAGGGACTGGCCATTCCCAAAGGCCTGTGGGCAAGTAGCTGTTAGACAAATGACACCCACATTTTGGCCATATGGATAGGGGTAATTTATAGCTAGTGTGGAATTATTGTTTAATATGGATTGACTGCTTCCAATCAATCTCTACTAATGACAGAATCCCAAAGTCCAGTCCTGGCACTTCTCAACTTATCCAGAATAAAAACAAAACAAACATACAATAGTGTGATGGATTCATATTAGATGGATGTCTTGACATTACCAAACAGGTGCAATAATCCTAAAACATTCAAACACTGGTGACAAACACTTTTCTACAGTTACCTATGGAACAGCTTCCATAAAGGTAGTGACAGGGGAGCATTTAGGATTTAGGTAAAGCTGTTTATATATACACACACAATGATGAACTGGTGTGCTAATTCACTACAAATCCGTGTCTGGGCCCTAATCCTGGTCATTGACTGGGGGAAAATCCAGCTATCAACTCATCTGACAGTGTGTCCATCTGACATTGTACAACCATCTATGTGACTCCATAAGATCCCACTGAACATCTCAAAAGCAGGATGCGCCCAGAATGGGTGCACATATATAGCAAAATTGGCATCAGATCTGTTAGTGCAACCAATTGAAAGCACCCACATTATACCAGTACCCTCAGAAAAACAATTAAATACATTTGTCACAACCTCAGTACATAGCTGTTTCTCAACACCAACAGTGCATTTACTGGCATGAACAACCTGAAGCAGAGTTGTTAAGTCCCAAGTGCATGATACAGAGCACCAATAAAGTACAGTAGTCAGGTGGTTTGATCCTCACTGTGACACAGCCCATTGCTAAGCACAACTTGTCACTACAATAAAATCACAACCTTTCATGACGCACATATGTCAACATCAGTCAATGAAAATTAGTGTATATTTACCCATTTTAAAAGGAGAATTATAACTGCCAAACAGCCATTAATACATTTTTATGCGAACCGATTCATAAAGATGTTTGACACCCCCTAGTAACTACAGATGATCCAAGCATCATTCATTCTCTAACATCCCACCCAAAATTAACAGTAACATACAGGTTATTCCTGTATGAAAACACTATATAAAGATACTTTGTACAAGATCTGTTTTAATTTTTATAGGACAGCATTTAACTTCATGATCCTCATGTTATTTATATAGCGCCACTAATTCCGCAGCGCTGTACAGAGAACTCACTCAACATCAGTCCCTGCCCCATTGAAGCTTACAGTCTAAATTCCATAACATACAGACAGAGACTAGGGTCAATTTTGACAGCAGCCACTAAACCTACTAGCATGTTTTTGGAGTGTGGGAGGAAATTGGAGCACCTGGAGGAAACCCACGCCCCTGTAGAGCTTCCCCCAACAAAGGCAGTGTGTGTAGCTGTCACTTTTACACTTTTTACTCGCCACTAACTTACTAGGCTATTTTCCAAAATGGTAGCTCACAAAGATGAAGTACATTTCTGAACACAACTCACCACATGTTGGAAGATATACAACTTACATTGAAATAACAAATCTGCAAAGGACCTATAACAAACACTACATTCTTTCCTGCTACAATAATCGTTACCAAATATAACCAAGATCTCAAATAAGACCTAGCACCAATGGTGCAGTGGTTTATTACCTAACTAAACACTATTAGCAAAAAATACAAATATATTGTAATGTGGTAAGAAAAGCTAATTACACACTGGACCATTCAATAGCCATTTCTACATGGGAGGGGGGCATTTTACCACATTGTTAGCTGGGTAATACTGTATTATTTAATGCAATAAAATGTTCTCTTATGGCAATCCAGGAGAAAGAGAAATAGCTGCCGACAGAACAGCTTATTCAAGCCAAGTGACTTTAGCCATAGTTTGTGCAAGTAAAGTATCAATCAGCCCATAATCAGGGGCGCAAGCGGGGGGGGGGGGGGGGTCTGGTTCTCCATAAACCCCTCCCCTCTGCGAAAAAAGAGGGCTAAACAGTTCCCCTACATAGCGGCCGTATGCACAGCAGCTCTCTATATTTTTTTCGTGTGCCCCTGCATGTTGCCTGCGATACGTTTAGTTCAACTTTGACAGAGCAGAGAGCACCTCAGACAGGACTTTTACAAGTGAGAAGTGATTTCACAGGAATGCATCACGATGTATCTATTTTACTAGCATTCACCAAGGATTGCCGAAAACAGCCATATAAATGGCCAGTCAGAGGAATTTGCTCTGCATTCTGCTCAGCCCTGGGCAACAAACAGAGACCAGGTAGACAGGCAATGCAGGCTGACCACCCCTGTGTGCACACCCCCTAGGAGTAAACAAGGTGAGAATACAGTGCAATTCACCATCAGCTACCAAGTAGCAAAATCTGGCTTAATTCCAAGGCAGTACGAGCAAAGGTGTCTCCAATTAATTAACACACCATGAACACAAAACCAATGAACGTTATGTTGTGCATTATTTTTACAGGAAAGAGAAATTATGCATCCATAACAGAAGCGTCCATTCATAAAACACAGGACAGTTCTATGACACCAGAGCCAATTACTGAGACAATGGGATTCATTATTTTAGCCACAGACAGCATTAAACATTTTCATATCAGAAAATGGGCAATCTTTACAAGACATCTTGCCATTACATGGCAGCCAGACATGACACAGAAAATACAGTAGTAAAAGGATGAGACAATCAGTTTAGAATCCTTGTTGCTTAGCTACTTGTTCTCACTAGGCCGTCTTTTATTTTAAGGGTACACAGCAGATAGCTTGTGGCGGTCACATATAGCAAAGAAAATGTTTAGTTACATTACTGACAGATTCCAGAAATAATAAAATATCCTAAAATATTGTTTTATATATTACAACATCCTGTTTAATTATTAAGGTAAGAAGTTACTGCCAATGTAACAGATACATTGGGGCATAGTGTGTGTGTGATAGGGGATTTAGATTGTAAGCTCCAGTGGGCAGGGACTGATGTGAATGAGTTATCTGTGCAGCGCTGCGGAATTAGTGGCGCTATATAACTAGATGATGATGATTTACAAGGAATTGGACTGCACTATGATACTTATGACCAACATACCTTTTAGAATGTTCCCAATTTCGACAGAGGACGGTCCAACGTTACGGAGATGAATGGTTATGTTGGTAAGTATTACCAGAGGTATGGTTACGGCCTCATGGTGGCATCTTCTACAAACTCGGAATACAAAAACTGTGTACATTGGATCCAAAGGAATTAAATTGCAAGTGCTTCCTAAAGTAATAACCTTGAGAACTCTTGTAGATTGGCATGAGATAATTATGTCAGACATTTTATTATTGTTTGAGTGTATAAATTTACATCTATCATGGTATATGGTTGTAGGAGCTTAGTTATAACACCTGTAGGTGTATGTACAAATTGTGGAGAATACCAGTTTGTCAGATGTACATATAAGAATAAGTACATCTTTAACCCATATAATATGGAATTATATGTTGGGATTTTATCTCTTTTGAATAAGTGAATTAAAATTATGTTTCTATGTTTTGGATTTATTTTTTGAGTACTCAATAAATAAAATGACCCCTATATTTGTAACCTGATGTGATTGGTATACAAGGACTGAAACCCCAAGATATTTCATGTTTGTTGTAACCATGTTGCAACTATAGGTGGCTATGCTTGTCTGCACTAAACAGAAATAGAACTGCTTTGTAAAAGTTTGTACCTGACAAAGATTGTATTCTCAAAATGTTATACGATTTTTACACGCTCTCTGAGCCAAAAATAAATTAGGCACAACAGTTTTAAAACGAGTCAGGGGAGAAGATCATGATGTCATAAAGCAGAGAATACGATGAAACATGATTGGAGTACCCTAATTCTGCATCATGTGACCTCCTCCACAAAACACAGGGAGGTGATACGGCGCATGTATGATCAAAGCAGGAGGAGGGAGTGCAGTCTGTAGCTCATGGTCTCCCTCATTCTCTGCAGGAGAGAGCTGCGAACAGAATTACTGACCACGATGACAAAGTAAACAGGAAGTTTTAGGCAGGCTGGTAATAACTACCAGCGACCACTCGCTCCTAATCAAATGACCACTAACTAGACACCAATTATTGACTTATTAGTGGTCATTAGTTTAGTAGTGGGTGGTCTATGCATTGAATAAAACACAAAGCATTCTGAAAGGCATAACACACTTGAACGCTGGTAAGAACATAACTGGGCATGGTGACATAGGAAATAATGGGTTCAATCTACAGTCATGTTTACATGCATCGTAACAGAGCAAGAAATGTGTGAAATTAATGCCAGTGGGTGCGAGGCCTAAAGAACAAACTATCTCCCGTACAGGGAGCAGCAATCCCTTCTTGTAAAATAGACAAGCAGACGTGTTAAGACAGAACATATGGAGGGGAGCTATCTTTGCAATAAGCTGTCCCAGGTATGCACAGTGGCTTTGAGGAAGATGAGCGTGGTCTATGTGGGAAGATCTTCCAATGAAGCCTGTGTTGACTTCTCCTAAAGTAACCAAAAGTATGACTGAGGCATTTGTAAACCTAGTACTCTAATATTTGATAATAGCCCTTAATGTTCACAACCAATAATCCTCTGAGGTGATATTCTTAGTTAAGTGTGCAGTGAATCAGTCATATTTGCTTATTAATCATAAATTTAAAACCTCTGAGTACATTAATAATGGGAGTCATTTGAAGTAAACTATACTAGACTGCACTGTGTGCTATATGGTTAAGGTGGACAACATTCACTAGACATTGGTCAGACGGTCCTACGACTTAGTCATTTAGAAGGAACCATGGAACAGGTTTATACAGAGATGTGTAGGAAGTATACCCATAAGCTTGTGATGGTAGTTACCGTCCTCCTATTATTCATCCAGCAAACAAAATGTGCCTGTAAACACTGCGATTTCAATAGGATACTTTAGACTGAATTTGGAGACAAATATATGAAAAAAAAAAAGGCAAATCCCGACTTACATCTGATGCAGAGTCATTCGATGATGGTTGGAACGGATGGCAGCATCAGATTACGTATGTGGTCATGGTCTGGCAATCCTAGGTTCCCCTATCAGATATGTGTGGTCAAATCTGAAGGATTCAGATCAATGTGTATTAACATCTATATAGTGCCAGTGCTTTACAACTGGGAACAGACACAGATGTGAGAGTGACCTGCTCATACATCGTTTGCATTATACAATCACGTTCTCTTTTATTTTCCTGCCACCACTTGAGTGCGGTGAAAAAAAAAAAATGTGTTACTTTGATCAATGAAGAAGTTCCCTTTTTAAACTTTCCTGTCATAATAGCAGTCTGAGCATTTGTCCCTAATCACCATCTTTACATGACTCAGCTCACAAGGAGGAAATCAATTAACGCTCAGCCATTTACATAAACATAAATTCCCCTCATACAGGTAAAAACTCACAGAAACGTGATATAATGTAAAACCCATGTATGAACCAGTTTTTCCACAAGCAGTAACATTTAATTACTGTAAATTCAAAAGAAAATTACAGATCTGGTATTTTGCCGATATCCTACTCATTTCTTTGATTTCTTAATCCACAATGAAAGTAGATTGCTTCTAGCACAACAATGAAATTTGGTTGCACTGCCATCATTTGTGAATAATTTAGAGGAGGGTTATGCTCATCATAAAGCGCTACAGAATTTGCTGGCGCTACATAAATAAATGTTGATGATTATGAACATATCACTAAAAGTATTTGCACATGTAAATAATGTAACCTTAAATATTTGTGTAATCTTTAACTTGCATTATCCTCACCCACCCCGTTATAGATCATGTCTAAATACAGAGTCACCTATATATACTTAATAAAACACAATTTCCATAAGTTAAAAGAAGAAAAAAAAAAAGCTATACATTTCTTTTATTTTTCTGACGTTAATTAGCATTTATACTTGCGTTTAGGAGGTTATTATTCCAGGTCAATCCACTAACCTAAAGGGTCTAACTTACATTAAACACGCTGAATGGTGGCAGAAGCATTCTGAAAAAAACTCCTCTGCGCACCTGAACGAAGGTAAATATTCAAATGGGGATGCTGCCATAGGAAACAATGGGTCAAAAATCACATTGATGGTTTGAATTAGCTTCGTTGAAAACTACGATTCATATTGTATAAGTCTCAAGTGATAGGCAACAGCTTAGCGTAAACAGTGGACACATGCTATTTATGTCCAAATGAAGATTAACCAATGCCAAATATGGCATACCACAGCCCAAAACAACTAGGAGACAAAATGTATCCAAATCGATAATAAACCACACTCACTAGACTAGGTATTTGCAAGAATAGGATTTGCTCAAATAAAAGCATGCAACTTTTCTGAATGATCTGATCAAATTTAATGCTCTGTGCCATGATTAAATTGAACAAAAACCCATTTAATTCCATTATTCCCACCCAATAATGCCTAAAACTGTATATTAAAAAACATGTATTGGTGTAAAACACAATGCCTACTATAAATACACTGTGTGCGAACAGCTAGTAATACCAAACTGCACAAAGACAGTAACAATAGGTCCACTGCCTTACCCTCCCCCACCAACTTATGCTCTCCGTGTCACCTCTCGTTTCAACTTCAGCCTGTGTCCTTTAGATTGTAAGCTCCCACGAGCAGGGCCCTTTTTCTTCTGGTATCCTACTCTCCTACAGTCTTGCGGCCTAGCCATTGCACTGTATTTAGGTTTGTTTATGGTTGGTTTTTTTTTGCTTTTTATCCAGTTCTACGGCTTTTTGTTGTATTATGCTGTTATACCTCCCATATGTTACATGTGCTCTGCTATCCATATTATCTAACTTGCATTATGTGCAGCTACTTGTGTTGTTTCCCTTGCTGCACTACCGCACTGTACAGCGCTACAGAATTTTGTGGCGTTCTATAAATAAATAAAAATAATAAAATATAACAGAGTCTAAAAAGAAACACATGTAGATCTTACAAGACGACTCAAAGGAATATGATGGAAGAACAATAAGGTCATGTATTATTTAAATTGTGATGAGTCAGATAGCTAGTAGTAAACAAAGGAAGCATTGGGTGCAAGGAGATTGGGCAAATGAATGGGTACTTAACCATAGGGTGACATTTTTAAATCTCACTGGTAAATAATCATATTATGCGAACCTCCTTTACTTTCAGTAAAATATACAAACATGGATAACGATTGCTTTGTCTTAATAAAGCAATAGCCTAAATAATTTCAAATGTGCATCATTAATAGTGTGATGTTAAATCCAATGCCCCTAACCTATAGCGTCATTTATCACAGCCTGCACAGAGAGGAGCAGGTCCATGCTGCCTGGTATACACTAGGCACAATTATGCAACTCCATGGGGATGTATGTCTTGTCTGCTGTGTCATATTTTTGGCAATTTCCAGACGTGGCCATAGCCCCAGTAATGTCATAAACCACCTCCTAATGTCACAAATATCCTTTGCCCTGAGCCACGTCCTCTGGGTATTGCACTTTGGGGGGGAATCACTACATACTATCATTATCTGGTAGACGGCACCAGTGTTCTGTTCCAGCTTCCCTGTATTTTGAAGCAAAAGGTCCAGAAGCTCAAGTAGATCATTGATCCTTATAAACAAAAGCATCCACGTGCACATTATTTATAACAAATGAACCATGATCACAGACTGAAGAACGTAGAATTTGCATTTTCCAGTCTATGTTCACAATCCATATCGTTACATTGTGCGATCCCAGCGAGATTATGTCTCTCTTGTGCCCAAAAGCATGAGAGTGGGAATAGAGAAAGGACTCATCAAAACAGCACCTTCTTATACTGTTTCCAAGGAGATTGATAAACTGGATGCTCTTTTATAGTACAGAGTGATAAAGGGCAAACACACACCTACATTTGGAAGCAGGTTATACAATGAGGTCAGAGGCTCCAGGTAATTCCTTAACTTGTTTTTGCATTTGCATGATTCAAGGTGTAAATAACATTATGTGTTCTTTCAATAAGGAGACAGTGTGGCTTCTACATGAGCACAATGCCCTAAAATAATCCAAATGAGGGTGACCACCATAAACTGGGGCGAGTGGGTCATCTTACAATTGCACTGAAAGACATCAAAGTGTGAGGCCACATTGGATATTGAACATGGTGTATAACAAAAATAAATTGATATCTATATATCTCATATACATATATATATATATCTATATATCTCATATACATATATATATATATATATATATATATATATATATATATATATATATATATATATATATATATATATCCACACACATACTCTCTCTCCCCAATGACCTTTAAAGATCATGGCGGAATGGAGATTATGATGAACAATTGTTAGTGTCTCTTCTTGCTTAGCAAAGCTGACCCCCCCCCAAAAAATTAAATTTGGCTGGACAATATTTACCTTAAGGAATAAATTTAATTGGACTCAGATGTTACTGCAAAACAGCATCATGTGACTGGAGGATACTCATGGGTCCCTGGTCTGTGGGGCGTCTCGTTTCCTTTCACAGTTCTCTTAAAATTCAAAGTATGAATTGGCGGCTTAGGACTTGAATTTGAAGAACCCACTCAAGTGCAATGTCTATACATACACCTAGTTCATCGTTAGTTAATAATTGATAGCCAAAAAAATAAAACCTTTCGCACATCCACTGTTTAAGTTATAGAATTTAAGATATTTATCGCTCACCCTTCCATGTGAGCTACAGAGTTTATAGCTACATGTGTAATTACTGACAAATCAACAAGTGCCTTTTTGTTTGATTTTTCTTCCTAAATAAAAGATAATTGTATATTAAAAAATTAAATTTTATGGAATTCTACTTCTGGCTAACTAACTTCTTACGTGGCATTTACAGTGGTGCTAGAAAATTTGTGAACTCTTTAGAATTGTCTAAACTTCTTCATAAATGAGACCTTACATGTGTTCTTCATACAAATCATAAAAATAGATAAAAAGAAACCAAAAAATTAAATAAAACTCTAAAGGATATAGTTTTTATTCATCTATTGATTAAAATTATCCAACATTACAATTCTTTCTAAAAATAAAATAAAAAAAAAAAATCTTCTAAGATTATCAGTTCAGTTAAGGAGGTGCTTAGAGTCAACAAAAGTGTTGATAAATGGAATGACAATCATATGCGAGTTTGGGTGGCACTGTCCTATTTAAAAAAACAAAAACAAACCTGAGTCTTCACTTCCAAAGACTAGTCTGCACCACACAGGTTCATGAACACATGCCATGCCTCATCAAAGGATACTTCCGAGGACCTCAAAGAAGGAGTTGTTGATGCTCATCTGGCTGGGAAAGTTTAAAAAATGATTTCTATAGATGTTGGGCTTCACCAATCCACTGAAAGGCAGATTATACAAATGGAGAAAATTTCAACACCACTGTTACTCTCTGTAGGAATCGTTGTCCAACAAAAGTCACTCCAAGCGCAAGGCATACAGGAGATTACAAAAAAAACCACCAGGGTAACATCAAAGGCTATTTCTTGCACAGGCTAATGTCAGAAATAGTGTGCATGGGAAAATATTAAGGAGGAAGCCATTACTCTCCAAGAACAACTACATGTTTAAACTTTGCTAATGAAAACTTGGACGCACCAGAAATCTACTGAAAGAATGTTATTTGGACGGAGAAGTCTAAAATAGAACTTTCAACACCAGGACTTCCAACATAAGAACCTCATACCAATCATGGAACACGGTGGTGGCAGTATCATGGTTCGGGGCTGTTTAGCTGCCACAGGACCTGTGTGGTTTGCCATTATTGATGGAACTATGAATTCTGGATTATACCAGCAACTTCTACAGGAGAGTATCTGTCTGAACAGACGCTCAACAGAAGATGGGTCCTTGCAGCAAGACAAGAACGCTTAACACACAAGTCAGCCTATAAAAAAACAGTTGAAGCGGAAGACAGTTTGGATTTTGAAATGGCCGAGTCAAGCGTAGACTTCAATTAAATTGAAAAGTTGTGTCAGGACCTGAACTGGGGTGTTCATTCAAGAAAGCTCACCAACATCCATGAGAACAATAGAAATTTTTTAAAGCGTAATGGGCCAAAATTACCCAAAGCCAATGAGCGGGACTGATCAACAATTCCCAAAAACATTTGATTTGAGGCATTACTATTCAAGGGGGTCACACTAACTACTGAAAGCATAGGTTCACATACTTTTTCTTACAAAGACTTTTAATGTTGAATCACTTTGATCAATACATGAATGAAAAAGTATATCCGTGTGTGTGTGTGCGCGTTATTTTGTTTTCTCTTTATTTTTAAGAGTTTGATGAAGATCTCTCTCGCTCTGTGTGTGTGTGTGTGTGTGTGTGTGTGTGTGTTAGGGAATTCAGATTGTAAGCCCCAATGGGGTAGGGACTTATGTGAGCGAGCTCTCTGTACAGCGCTGCGGAATTAGTGGCGCTATATAAATAAATGATGATGATGATCTGAACACTATAGGTAGAAAATGCTAAAGGGTTCATAAACTTTCTAGCAGCACTGTACCTATATGTATATTAAAAGGATGGTGGAATATTTCTAAAATACCAAAACACTCATATTGGTAGCATTTTTTGTTTTTAAACTAAAAGTTTATACCATCACT
This sequence comes from Mixophyes fleayi, assembly GCF_038048845.1. Classification (NCBI taxonomy): domain Eukaryota; kingdom Metazoa; phylum Chordata; class Amphibia; order Anura; family Limnodynastidae; genus Mixophyes; species Mixophyes fleayi. The sequence continues at coordinate 24,919,583 of NC_134409.1, read as the reverse complement.
ATACCCACTACTACTACTAGCTTAGCGACAGAAACTTGCTCCATCCATGCGTTTACTGTGCCAAAAGCACATTGTGGAAGACTACAGTGAACCACAAGCAAAGGAAAAACACTTGAAATACGTTTTCATTCACGTTTTAACTGGCATCAGAAAACTAACGCCACCAGTGGGTACCTAGCCTAAACCTGCACATTCAACTTTCCTTTAACAAATTAACACTCATCAACTGTAAATGTTGCCAGTCAGGTTTTACAAGTTAGTTCACTAACAGACAAAAATAAGCGTTCGCTGATAAGATAAATAGTCAAATATATCTGAAAATTGAAACGCAAGGCGACCACTTTTTAAAATGAATTCAACTAACACACGGTGATCAATTCATAGGTTATAGCGCCCAGTTCTCAGACTGGCAAGATCATTTAGTCTTGAGGAATATTTTTATTAACCACATATAACATCTACAACTAACTGAACCCTTAATGACATCTTATGCAATGCTTGAAGCTAAGTCGTTAACAATATATGTTTGGTGTCACTGTTGACTATACCAAAATTTCTTAACTATAATATAAAACAATAAATATATACGTTGTCCAACACAGGTTAGTGGGCACACAAAGGGGCTTTGTTTACAGTTTGTTGCAGATGATAAATAAAAACCAGAGAAAGAGGGAGAAACTATTTCCATAACTATTAAATGAGTAACTTATTTATTATTATGAATAGATCCATTTTATAACTAAAGGTACAGTAACAACAGTCACCTTAGACAGACTATTTGTAGATAATAAGGTCCATGCACTGAGGAGCAGCCACTGGTGTGACATTACATGCAGCCCCGGGTTGCCTGGTACACAGTGCCAATAGGGTGATGTGCATATGACGCACTACAGGGGTAGGGTGACCCCAGCCCCTCATAGGACCAGTTATATAACCAGTCTGTGACCAGAGAGAGCCGGGTCAGACATGGATACGGCAGCGTTGTTTGGGCGGGGCAGGTGTCGAGTCACAGCTCCAGGCCTCCGCTACCTGCAACCAGCCGGGGCCGCTCCATAACACCGAGCCAGCCTGCGGCCTAAGCCTCGGCCACCATGAGCGACGATCACCTCCCACCCCCCAGCGGGATCCAGCACTAACACCCCCCTCATAACCCACACACACACACACAGAGCAGGCCGCCAAGCCGCGGCGCACAGTAATCACCCGCCCCGGCACTGACGCGCGGGGAACGGGCCGCCACTCACCGGCGATGGGTCTCAGCTGTCCGTGTCCCGGGCATTTCGAGCTGCCGGCGGGGGGCTCGCCTGGCGGAGAGCGGGGAGCATCGTGTCCTTCCGGCTGCTCAGCTCTTCTTCCTGCTCCCAGAATCCTCCACGGTCCCCTCCCCCCAATCAGACCTCACCCCCCTTCCCCCAATCAGACCTCACCCCCCCCCTCCTTCTCAAACGGCTTCTGCTAACACCCCCAGGCTGTCCTGTACCATCCCCATCCCTTCATCTTGTTTTCTTCACCAAATGACTGCTCTATCTATCTGTCTTATATTTATCATCTACCTATGTTATATGTATCATCCATCTATGTAATATCTATCTCATATGTATCATCTATGTAATATCTATCTCATATGTATCATCCATCTATGTAATATATATCTATCTGTCTTATATTTATCATCTATCTATGTTATATGTATCATCCATCTATGTAATATATATCTAGCTATCTGTCTTATATTTATCATCTATCTATGTTATATGTATCATCCATCTATGTAATATATATCTATCTGTCTTATATTTATCATCTATCTCATATGCATCATCTATCTATGTAATATCTATATATCTGTCTTATATTTATCATCTATCTATCTCATATGTATCATCCATCTATGTAATATCTATCTCTTATGCATCATCTATCTATCTCATATGTATCTCCCTCATAATTATATATCTAATATCTATCACATATGTAATATCTATCTATCCCATATGTATCATCTATCTATGTAATATCTTATCTATCTCATATGTATCGTCTATGTAATATCTATCTGTCTCATATGTATCATCTATGTAATATCTATCTCATATGTTTCATCCATCTTTGTAATATATATCTATCTGTCTTATATTTATCATCTATCTATCTCATATGTATCATCCATCTATGTAATATCTATCTCATATGTATCATCTATCTCATATGTATCTCCCTCATAATTATCTATCTAATATCAATCTCATATGTATCCTCTATCTATGTAATATCTATCTATCTCATATGTATCATCTGTCTATCTCATATGTATCCTCTATCTAATAATCTATCTATCTATCTCATATGTATCATCTGTCTATCTCATATGTATCCTCTATCTAATATCTATCTATCTCATATGTAACATCCATCTATCTCATATGTATCCTCTATCTAATATCTATCTATCTCATATATAACATCCATCTATCTCATATGTATCCTCTATCTAATATCTATCTATCTCATATGTATCTCTCTACCTATCTCATATGTACATATCTCATTATCTATCTATCTATCTATCTAATATGTATCTATCTATCTCATATGTATCATCCATCTAGGTAGTATATATCTCATATGTATCATCTATCTAGTATATATCTATCTATCTATCTCATATGTATCATATATCTATCTAATATCAATATATCTTATATGCATCATCTATCTCATATGTATCATTTATCTATCTCATATGTATCTCCCTCATAATTGTCTATCTAATATCTATCTCATATGTATGTAACTGTCATATTTATGTAACTAATATGTATCTATCTAATATCTATTTATCTCATATGTATCATATATGTATCTATCTCATATTTATATAATATTTATCATATATCTATCTAATAGCTATCTATCTAATTTGTATCTATCTATCATATCTCTCTCATATTTATCTATCTCACATGTATCTATCTCATATCTAACTATAGATATAGCATAATATTCTCCATCTGCTGTTTAAAACTATATATATATATAGAGAGAGAGAGAGATATATATTTGCCTTGAAATGAATACAGAGCTGTTATATAAAGCACTGTGTATTGCTGGCAGCGTTATAAATAGTGTGATAGACGATCAGGGCCTTAGACACTGGCACACTGCATTTACAGACAATCTTGGGACATCTTAAAGGTGCAATTGCACCAACTTTTGCTATAGTTGTAGTTTAAGATTGCCAATAATTCATCTCCCAAATAAGTGTGGGGGTAGGGGTTATAGAGGTGAAGCGTACCATGCTATATTTTGTTATTGACATTATTTAAATTAATGAGTATATCAATTCTGTTGGTACTTGTTATATGAGAGCCACTTAACTGCCACCTGCCATTCCATGGAGAATTCAACAATCTTGTGCACCAGTGAGGAGGTCTGAGTGGCATATGGGGGGCTTGGAGTACATGTGAGATGAGGGGCATTGTGGCAAGTGGGGATCATGGGGTATGTAGGCTACTTTTTGGAATGAGTGATTATGGGGTGCCAATATAGGTTTTTCTTGAAATTAAGGGTATTCTGTTTGCCCATCACTGTTGTACATTATACTGTTATCTAATGGGCATTTCTGAATATATATGCACACTTTCCATTTACTAAGATGTTTATCATGATAAGTGTGGCCCCTATGTTTCCCATCACAGTCTTTATTTTCCACCCAAAATCTGTATTTATTTTTTTTGCAATAATTTCCCTGCTGAAGCTTTTCTCGCCCCCAGTGTTGAGCCTATTTTGGCACTTTTTGGTCACATTCCAACATTAATATAAGTAATTTATTTATTGCAGTCACAAATTATACCTTGCTTTTCATCCTGAATGCTTTGAATTTTCAGAAAATACCATTAGTTTGCTTATACCTTCTTCCATAGTATAGTAAAACTGCCCATAATGAGCAAAAAAAGTGTGCTTTTTTTTTTTATTGAAATTGCAAGAAAGTGTACTAAAAGCAAATGTGTATATTTTTTCTGAACACCACCAAGAAATATTCTGTGGTCCTTACTTTCGCATTAATCCACTTTTGCAAAACATCAACAAGCAGGGTTCTACACATACAGTTTAAAAATGAAATCTGTACTATAAAATGATTTAATTTTATTAAACCTCCCCATTAATGGAAAGCTTAACCCTTTCTGTAGTGTAGAGTGTTATTGTCTGGTGATCACAAAAAATAACTTCCTATTGTCCACATGAGGGGATTCATTCAAATGATGAAACCTAGATTAATAGGACAAGTGAGAATAAATTCCTATAACTGTTTTCTCGTATTTAAGATTTACAAGGAAGTACGGGTGGGATTTAAGGTCTGCGTAAACTGCTGGATATATGTGTCCAGGTTTTACACTTCAAAATTATGGGAAACTTAGAAATATAATAATCCTATATCTGCTGTGTCTCACCTGTCCATATTACCGTAATTGTATGATGGTTGAAAGAGGTAATTGCTTTGACATTTAAATAAATAGCTGCAAATGAGTTTAGTGGGCATTTGTCATGTGTCTTGTTTTAGAGCTAGTTCTCAAGGCTCATGTTGCCCTCTTGTGAGCAACAGAAACATTGCAATCTGTCAGATTTGTTCTCATCACCCGACATCCGCTTCCTCACCATCAGTTTTAGTGTTTCCACTGTATTATGTATGGGATAAGTTATATTTACTGCACAGCATTACTCAGGACTTAAAGTGGCACTAAACACACAGAAATTAAAACTCAATGTACTTGTTTTTGCCAAGATATTAAAAACACAAGGGCAAAAAATTCCCATCCATTATTTTTATCTGCTGTGTAGACAATGGCAGTAATAGGTATAGACTCAGGCAATACTTTGACATGCTGATTATTTTCCTCTGCCTGAGCTCCCTTCTGACTCCACTATTTTTTTTCCTGCTTGTCCCAGACAGCTATCAGCTGGTTCAATCACTGGCTGTGAGCGATTCTGGTTCCTGTCCTACACTGAACTCTGATTGGATCCTGGAGTTCAGGTTGCAGAACCGAGCACCAGGAGGATTTATGTCAACGAATTAGGAAAGGGGGCAAGACTCAGTAAGTATACAGATAAGGATCTAGATATTGCACCAAATAAATAATAGAATGGTCACCAGATAATGATCTGCTTAATTGACTGTACACTAAATAAGGCTCTACATATTAGACTGGTCGCCAGGCATGTATCTGCATTATAAACTGGTATGAGTCAGCATAATAGAGTGGCAACCATTTATGGCTCTGCATATCAGACTGGCATCGGATATGGCTCTGCATATCGGACATGGCTCTGCATATCAGACTGGCATCGGACATGGCTCTGCATATCAGACTGGCATCGGACATGGCTCTGCATATCAGACTGGCATCGGATATGGCTCTGCATATCAGACTGGCATTGGACATGGCTCTGCATATCAGACAGCACTAGTTATAGCTCTACATGCTTAATACCAGATTTGTCTCCGGCTAAAAGACTGGGTGCAGATATTACCTTCTCTCCAACTGTTTTGAAAGCCTGGGTATAGACATTATGGGCCTGATTCAGAATTAGACCTACGCCTGTTTTGGCTTTTTTTTAGCACTGCGCATGTTCAGAAAGTGAAGGTATGCAACTGCGGCTATTCAGACCTGTCACTTTTTGGCACTTACTAATCTTTACGCCGGCAGAGGCATGACGATGGAGGGAAGGGGTGTTCTAACGTAGGCAATGTACAGTAAGGACGTTTTCAAGCAATTGCGCATGGATTCAGACTTGGACATAGTCACAGAGAAAGCTGAAAAATTGTTTTTATTTGCGGGTGGTATCTGGCAGGTGGAAGTAGCAGATGATGATTACGACAAAGATCCGAACCAGCGCACTGTTTGTAATTAGGGGTTTGAGAATGATTCACAGATACTTATTGAGACTTTAGTAGTCACACAGCCATGGATTACAATTTGTCAAGTGTGTTGTGACAAAGATGAAAAGAAAACAAAACAGTACACACGTCGGGAAGTTGTTCCTGCTGTATAAGCTTGGTTATTCAAGTTGAAATGGTGCTTCATAGGAATTGCATTTGTAACATATAAAATAAAAGGTTGTTGTACATGCTTGCAACTTGGGTGGAGGTGTCACGAAGGGTGTGTCTGTTGTCAAGCCGACGCATCTGCTACTCAGTGTTACGTGCAACGGTGCCCCAAGCCACCGCAACTCATTGTTTACACCCAGGATATATCCCGGTCGTCACCATGACGATCGGGACGTCACTTCCGCTCTTGTCATTGCCGTCTTCTAGGCAATGGCTGGCACACTCTGCTTGTTAGTGGCGCGTTCCGGCATAGAGAGGCAGCCTGAGGTTGATTATTCCTGTTGTGTCCCCTCTCCTCTGATTGGTTCTCATAGGTATTTAAGGCAGGGAGGGCTGCCAGTTATAGCGTTTTCTGTCCCTTCAAACATTGCTGACCAGCTCCCCTGTTTCAGTGTTTTCTTCTGCTACCTTGGATTGATTCCCTGTTGTGACCCTTTGGCTTGCCTCTGTACTCCACTTGAACTCCTGTGCCCTTGACCTGTTTCTGAATTACACATATTTGCTAGTTGCCCTGACCTTTTGCCTGTCCCTCGGCTATCCTGCTCGCTTCTGCCCCTCTTGCCAGTCCCATAGTGGGCTACTTTGGGTTGGGTCACTGGGACACCTGCATTTTTGATCCTTTAAAAATCGAGTCTTGCCCCCCAGGCTAAAATTTGCCTGCCCTCCCTTGACTATGGGCACAGATTTTTTTTCAGTGTTTTCCAAAATATGCAGTCCTTAACATGACTCAGGATCATATATCTTTTAGATGACTAATTTTTCATAAGACATTGATAAAGACTTGCAATTGTATGCCATCGGAAACAAACCACCTGGTATGAGTTCAAGAAACACTGAGGGGTATATTTACTAAACTGCGGATTTGAAAAAGTGGAGGTGTTGCCTATAGCAACCAATCAGATTGTAGTTATCATTTATTTAGTGCATTCTACAAAGTGACAACTACAATCTGATTGGTTGCTATAGGCAAAATCTCCACTTTTTCAAACCTGCAGTTTATTAAATATACCCCTGAATCTTTTCTGCCATTGGTGACTAATCTCTTATCAATGGGGAAAATATATTATTTTGTATTTTGAATCATGGAGTGCTTAATTGGTACGGATAATAAGTAAACTCAGTCCTTCTCGTAGATCACTTTATACACACTATGGGCTCCCAGACTTGAAAGGATACAGCTTTTCTCTTTCTATATACTTTCTGTTACGAGCCGCGGCTCACTTCCTGTGCCTTCTAGCGTCAAGGTGGTGACCAGGACGTCATTTCCGCTGAAGACCCCGGTCGGACGCTAATCTCCCTGGCGCCGCGTCCTGGTAAGATAGGAAAGCCAGGCGCGACCGCATTGTATCCACTAGTCTGTGGGCTAATTAATCAGCCTATCAATTAATTTAGCTGGGGCTGTGGGTAATTTCAGAGCTAAGCTCTGATTGGCTGACTGGAGTATTTAAGGCAGTGAGGTTTGAAGCCTCACTGTCGGTTATAACGTTTCTGCCCAGTCTTGCTGACCTGCTGCTATTTGCTACTCCCTGTCCTGTGGATACTCTGTTTGATTCCCTGTGTATGACCCCTGCTTGGATTATTGGACTCTGCCTGTTTTGCTTGTGACCCTGACACTTCTTGCCTGTACCTTGGACCTTGCTTCCGTGCCTGTGACCCCGACCTCTGGCGTGTTTATCGATTACCCTGCTTGCCTGTGACCCTTGACCTTGGCTATCGTTTGACTACCCGCTGCCTTCTACCAGTCTCCTGGCCAGCCGGTGTGGTCCTGTATTACCAACCCATACTGCACTTGGAGCTAAGTCCTGGGGGCATCCGAGTACCGTTGAGCGCGTCAAGCTCTAAGGGAAAGGGGGCTGCTATAGGCGAAGATCTCCGTCATCTAGTTCTGTGGGTTGGTGATCAGGCCAGCAGCCTAACACTTTCTTATTACTTTGTATTGCTTACTTTCCAAATACTCTTACCTACCTCTTTTCTGCTCTGGGGATTCTTTCTCAGACTCTTCTTTACTGTGTTTTCCATAATCCAGGACGCTAGTTCCAAAAAATACAAAAATTCTCTATCACTGTATTTATGTACACTGGATATATGTAACTAAATCTCTATACTTGTTTTTATGACAACAATGGCATGGTTATATTATCAGTTTTGTGTCTTTATCTACACAATAAATAGATTTAAACTAAGTAGCAAAGCCTGTTCGGGTGCTGACGTGGATCCCTGAACTATGTTGTCTGGCTCTCACGGCCCTCAAATTAGTTTCCATCCACTTTGCAGTCTGTATAACTTAATTATATGTTCTTCATAGGACACACTAATCTACCATCCAGTTCTGTAAATTAAACTCAAACCGAGCTGACCTTTCCCCTAAATGGCATAATGCTTCTGATTGTCTTACCAGTTAGTGTGGAGTTGTCCTAAATTACAAGTTCGTTCAGATGAAACTGCCACTTATGCAGCGAAACCCATTGAAGAACTGAGTTGTATCGTCATAGTATTTAGAAACAATCAACAAAATATAAACCAAACAATATAGAAATAAGTAAGGGTCAAGATAAACAATATAATCAGTAAAAATCAATACAAGAAGAGATATAAGAGAAAGCAACTACATTAGAAGACACAACTAGACCAAACCTAGCAAGTAGATAGGAGGTAGCTCATAAGGGTAAATATTCATTAGCTCTATTCATCCAGACAGCACATATTGAAACTTGAAAGCTGCCATGGCTATACTGTATATTCTGGTGGCTGCAGATTACAATGTTATTCAGAGAAACGCCAGAGCCAGGCCTTTATCCATCGGGACTGGTGAGAACTTATTGACAGTTTTATATGGTGCTTCATAGCCTATTTCAAAGTTTTATATCACACCAATATTATTATTATTACCATTTATTTATATAGTGCCACTAATTCCGCAGCACTGTACAGAGAACTCACATCAGTTCCTGCCCCATTGGGGCTTACAGTCTAAATTCCACAACACACAGACAGACAGACAGACTAGGGTCAATTTGTTAGCAGCCAATTAACCTACCAGTATGTTTTTGGAGTGTGGGAGGAAACCGGAGCACCCGGAGAAAACCCACGCAAACACGGGGAGAACATACAAACTCCACACAAATAAGGCCATGGTCGGGAATTGTGTTAGGGAATTTAGACTGTAAGCCCCAATGGGGCAGGGACTGATGTGAGTACAGCGCTGCAGAATTAGTGGCGCTATATAAATAAATGATGATGATGATGATGATGATGAATACACAGATGCAAGGCATATTGTTGTCTTGTGTACAATCCCTCATTACACCGCAGCTAGTAAGGTCACTGCTTTTATTAACATAAATCACCATCATCATCATTTATTTATATAGCTCCAACATATTCCGTAGCGCTTTACAATTGGGGACAAACATAGTAAACTAATAAACAAACTGGGTAAAACGGACAAAGAGGTGAGAAGGCCCTGCTCGCAAGTTTACAATCTATGGGACATCTTTTTATAAACCACACAGCAGCCATTTACAGTAAATATATGAGGAAGGGGTCGGTGTTCTCTCCTTGTAATATCGCTGTTGTCCTATACTTGGCAGAGAGAATATGGTGGTCACTTGGCATTCTGAGCCTGCAAGTCAGTGAAACAGAAGGGAGTTGCTGCCAGTTCCAGCCCAAGGTATATTGCCTGCCAAGAAATTGCTGGAGACTGGGAAGTTACATCACAATAAACAGTGAACTATTTTTATTCTTTTCCATCCATTAGAAGCGCAGACTGAATAGGTCTAGATTAGGTCTACATCATCAGCAAGAATACTGAAAAAAAATAGTTGTTTCAAGTTAAAGGTTAAAACATTAAAGGAACCACTAAACGTACATACAACTACATTTAATTTAATTTAAAGTATCATATGCTAGATAATTTACCCCTACCTCTATTGCCACCACTGTGCAGGGCTTCACAGGAAAGCCTTGCTGGAGAAATACTGCTTCCTTGTGCTCAGCTGTACAGTGGTGTGTGCAAGTTTTTGTACAGGTAATAGTGTGAATTGCTTGCACCCCATTCCAGCTTCTATCCAAGACTGAAATGACTATTTGGAATAGCACATGGATTTGTGTGGCAGAATGTATACTGAGCTAATTTTGCATGGGGTTAATGCATATTATTCACTGTTAATTACATTGATATACTGGACTATGCACCCAGTCTACAAAAAATAAGATTTTATTTTATGGGACTAGAAAAGTTCCTGGGGCCTGATTCATTAAGGATACTAACTTAAGAAACTTCTTATTTAAGTCCCCTGGAAAAAAACATGTTACAATGCAAGGGGAGGAAATTAGTATTCTGTTTTGCACATAAGTTAAATACTGACTGTTTTTTCATGTAGCACACAAATACTTGATAGCTTATTTGTACACTGAAATTTAAAGTTGATATTTGTGTGCTACATGAAAAAACAGCCAGTATTTAACTTATGTGCAAAACAGAATACTAATTTGCACCCCTTGCATTGTAACATGGTTTTGTCCAGGAGACCTAAATAAGAAGTTTCTTAAGTTAAGACCCTTAGGAGCGTATTCAATTGTCAGCGTTAACGCTGAAAAATGAGCGCTCAAAAAATATTACCGTTTATATGGTAATATTGCGCGGGAAAAGCGTTAATACGGTAGTTTACTCGCAGAATTTCAGAAATTCCGCGAGTAATTACCGTATTAACGGTAATATTTTTTGAGCGCTCATTTGTTAGCGTTAACGCTAACAATTGAATACGCCCCTAAATGAATCAGGCCCCTGATGCTGCTTGTCCCTCTAGGCTTGTCAGCTCTGCAAACTGACTTGAAACAACTTGAAAGTGGCACAAATCTGTATTTGCTTAATAATTTCAACTAAATACCTTGTTCTATGCAAAAACCAATAAGCACGATAATAATGCACCCTTATTTTCAAACAGTTCCAAAGCTGCGGCTTCTTTATGCTACACTAGCTTAGGGCGAGCAAGCACGGGACATCAGAAAAGAATCAAGGGGCAGATGCAGGTAGGTTGGTCGTGTGCAGGGCCAAATTAACCATTCTTGTGCTGCCCCATAGCTTCCTCTCATAATAAACCGAAGGTCTCCATAAATTCAACCCCTACTGAGTTATATGTCTATAAAATAAAGAAATAGCAATGATATAGCCCTTATCAATCTTGTGAATAAATGATTGTAAAATGCAAAAAAATAAATTATAAATGTACAATATTAAATTGGTGCACATATTAAGAGTGTCACACCTACTTCGCTGACACCCAATGTATGGGCCTGTGTGACCTTGTCACAAATCCAGACATGGTAGGGTGGGTGAAATATCTGTGGATGAACTAGGTGTGATATGTATGGGGTGTATTGTAAGGCTGGGTACACATTAAAATGTTTTCGGACGATTATCAGGCGATAAATGGCCGTTTGGCCAGATATCACATTAGTGTGTATGCTGCAACGATAAACAATGATTGTGCCAAAGCACATTGTATTGTTTCATTTAGTTTTTAAACCAGATTAAAAATGACGTTCAGCGATGGAACAATGTCGTTCCACTTCTGCAGTTTGTATGTACTCAGGACCAGCAGGGTCCATAGATCTCTATGGAGTGTGCAGAGTCACCATCTTTTTAAGCTGATGGTTATGACAGATGAAGAGCACAGATCGGAGTGTAAATCGTATATAATGTGTTTATTTTGTACACATGAATAGGCATGCTGATTGGGACTTTTTCTTTTTTGTAATCGTTCATAAAATCATTAAGGGTAACGCTTCGGGAGAAATTTTGTATAGTGTGTTCCCAGCCTTATTGATGAGGGAAATGAGTGGACACCAAATTAAATTTTACATTTAGGCCCAGGGGCTTTCAGCTTCTGCTTTCAAAGGCGAAAAGGTTCAACCAAATTCTAGCTTAAGTGGCTACATGCTATAGTATTTGTAATGGTTTTACACTCAAATTCGAACTCTGACACAGTAATGCTTGTTGTTTGAATTAAAATGTTAAATATAGTATAAAATGTAAGCCTTTAGGCTCAAATGGTTTATTTTTTTTAACTGTGAGCTGCAAACTTGAATTTCACATCACAGATTTGGTGCTAGATTTACTAAGCTGCGGGTTTGAAAAAGTGGGGATGTTGCCTATAGCAACCAATCAGATTCTAGCTGTCATTTTGTAGAAGGTACTAAATAAATAAAAGCTAGAATCTGATTGGTTGCTATAGGCAACATCCCCACTTTTTTAAACCCGCAGCTTAGTAAATGTAGCCCTTGGACTTGTCGGTTGGATACTAAGTTTGAGGTTCTTGAACCAGCAAAATTCAATAAAATTACAAGTAAGTTACAATAAACTGAGCATTTCCAATATATGTGACAAAAAAGATGTGTGACTATTAAAAAGAAACACTAAAGGTACTATCACATAAACAGTTATGTGGGGGGGGGGGGGTTATAGTAATATGCTTTACTTAGTTAACAAAAGCCAAATACAATCATCCTCCCATTCAGCAGTAAATATATTGTGGAATTGGTGTTGTCTGACTGGAGTCTGTCCCATTTGGTCCTTAGTATTCAGTTCTACTCATCCACATTCATATAAAGATACTGTGAATATTATTATATGTGTATAAATGATAATATAAAATCACAATTTTACACATTTGATGAAATTTAAGGTTTGGTAATGTTATCTAGTATGTGCTTTGTACAAATTGGGTGTTCCATACCATAGTTATACGATAATTATGGAGATATTAACAATATGTGTATAGAATGTAAGCTCTCGTTGACAGGGTTCTCTCTATCTATTACATCGTGTCTGTCTACTGTCTGACTCCCTCATATATCCTGCGATGACCTTTACTACACTCTGTGAGTCCACCCAGCATCGCTCACACTCATCTGTCTTACTTATGTCTGATCTGGATTTGTATGTTTGTCTGGCGCTATGGAATCAGTGACGCCTTATAAATAAATAATTATGTGCTAACGAAGACTTTTTTTTTTAAATTATGATTCCAAGGAATTGTTGAAATTCATGTTTTGTTTTTTTTGTCTGTTTTTTAATGTCATCTGTTATGTATAATGTACAATAATGAGTGTATCGCATTATACCATACTTGCCAACTTTTCGATCAGACTTTACTACTGGATTCAAATCTTTATATGCTCTTTGAAAACCCATCTGTTTATTAGAGCTTACCTTATCCCTGATGATACTACTAATGCACCCTGACAACATTAACAATCTCCACTGTGAACCTTGATCCTCTTGTTTCAGTGTGCCCTTTTCCACTTAGAATGTAACCTCTCTCATGAGCAGGGCCCTCTATACCTTTGTTTTGATGTGTGCATTTATTTTGTCTACCTTGTATGTCCTGTTTTCCCTACTGCAGAGCACTGTGACGCCTTACAAATCTCTGATAATAATAATGCAAACAAAAAACACTCTCTCTCATCTACCCATAGACACGCTCTTGAACCTAGCAGACTTCTCAATATAAATTATTATAAAACACAGCTATAAATACTACAAATCAAGAAAACGCTGCATAATACACAGAAATAGCTAATATAAATGTAGAAACAAAACAAATGTTTTTATTTCAGCAAATGGACATATTTATCCATACTTACCTGTACATCAGACTCAACAGAAGTGCTTACAAACAGTTCAAATAAATCCAAGGTGACTTCTAAGATTCATAATAATTTACACTAGGGGAGCATTGTTTCTTATAATAAACAAATTTTCCCAATGAACATTGAAATAATAATAACAGAATTCACTGATTCATTGACATCAGAACCCACTGTTTATACAGATATAGGGAAGCACAATGGAGTTTGTAAGTCCCCCATGTTTTCATGAGATTCTTAAAGGTACTTTCCTCTTGCCATTACAAAAATACTGCTAGATTAATTCATACTTGCCAACTCTCCTGGAATGTCCGGGAGACTCTCGGGAGAGCAGGCAAGTATCCCGCATACTGGAATTTATTTGCCATAATGCAAATAAATTTGGGCCTCACCCCCCGCGACAAAATGAAGTTTTTGTTGCAGGGGTGGGGCCAAAATGATGCGATTGACCGCACCCCACCGCCTCCCGCCCGGGATCTCCTGGAATTAACTATGCAAAGGATGGCAAGTATGGATAATTGGCTTCTGACAAAATGGACCTTCTATTGTGTTTATAGGTGTGTTACGGATTTAAAATTTAAACTCCAATGAGGCAGGGACTGATGTGAATTATATATAATATCTGTACAGCGCTGCATAATTTGATCGGTGCTATATAAACAATAATAATAACAACATTATTTACAGCACTTGGCCTACAGGATGAGACTGTTGGCAGTGTGTTTTTATACAGGTCACAGATAACTTACATGACTTAATATCCATACTAATTTAAAATTGGGGCACGTTATGCCTTCTATTACACAACTTTACTAACAAACATTGATTATATTGGAACGTATCAAATATAAGTGATGAGATCAGGGGGTAAATGTATCAAGCTGAGAGTTTTCTGCCGGGTTTAAAAAATGGAGATGTTGCCTATAGCAAACCAATCAGATTCTAGTTATCATTTTGTAGAATGTACTAAATAAATGATAGCTAGAATCCGATTGGTTTTTCAAACACGCCGGAAAACTCTCAGCTTGACACATTTACCCCCCAGATGTTGATGCTGTCGTAGAAAAGCATACCTCCCAATTGTCCCGAATTGCAGGGACAGTCACGATATCATGATTATACAGATTTTGTCTTGTTTCAGGGGCAGTTGGGAGATATGTCCCACTTTGTGATACACCTTCAAGGCCACGTGTACCAGTGGCAGTTAAGCCCAGCACTGAAAAGGGTATTTTTTTTGTGGAGGGGCGGAGTGGCTGAGATAGCCCAGCGCTTCTGAGTGCTGAAAACACACCCGGATGGGGTGTGACATGCCCCTGTCTAGTTTCTAGTCTGACCATGTCGCCTACTGGGTAATGTACTGTCACTTGCAGTACTCCTGCTCACACTCTGTCCATAATTTGAAATCATTAATATTTGTAGATATGGAGAGGGCAATGCATGCCGGCCACACTTTTTATTTTCAAACCGTATAAAAATACAAAGACACATTTCTTCAAAAAGAGAAGGCAAACGGACAGTCCAAAGACAAAACCCCAATATTGCAGTATGACAACTAGGCATTGTAAAGTAAAGGTGTTATAACCATTGAACGAGGATCACAGTAGTTAGATGCAAGTGTCTTAGTCAAACATACCCAGGAACTGGAGAGTGGTGTGTGTGGAACCAGGACGTCCACACTGTCTGATATTTAGGTACAGTGTTGTTCAGAAAGGCAGTAATGTGTTCCATGGAGGAAATGTACCATATGTGATTAAGCAGCTCAGGTCTGGAGGGGGGCACGGGTTGTTTCCAAGTTCGGGCAATGAGCAATTTATCTGCCTGACAAATATGTGCGATTAAGTGATCAGTGGGTTTGCTAAGACCAGGGATTGGTTTATTAAGTAAAATCTGTAGGGATGTCCTGGGGACTCATACTCTTGTGGTCTGGTGAATGACATCAAGGGTGAGGTAACAGAAATCCCAAATTACTGGACATTCCCACCAAATATGAATGAGCATAGCCCCCAGCAGCGGTCCGTCACTGAGGGGTACATACAGTGGAGTTTGTCTGGAATCATAAACCAACGAGTGTAGATTTTATATCAATTCTCTTGAATACCTGCAGTGATGGGGACCTTGGCTGTTGGAGCACGAATGACGGACGATTCCTCGCTGTCCAGGGAGATCCCAAGGTCACGTTCCCAAGCCTCTTCATGAGATGCGAGAGATTGGTCAGATGTGGTTGTGATTGAACAGTACATAAGTGAAATATTCCCCCTACGGCCGGCTGAGTATGTGCATTTGTGTTTGAATAGAAAAAAGGGGCAACGTTTTTTGGTCCGAGATTGAGACTGTATGAAACCTTGGATTTGAAGGTATTGGAAATGTGTTGAGGGAGTAGGGTGACATGTGGTGCGTATAACTTCGTAGGCTGCAGGGGCTGATTCACCCATGATGTGGAGAAATCAGTCAATTTTGTGTGTTTTCCACCAGTGGGAGACTAAGGGCTAGATTTACTAAGCTGCGGGTTTGAAAAAGTGGGGATGTTGCCTATAGCAACCAATCAGATTCTAGCTGTCATGTTGTAGAAGGTACTAAATAAATGAAAGCTAGAATCTGATTGGTTGCTATAGGCAACATCCCCACTTTTTCAAACCCGCAGCTTAGTAAATCTAGCCCTAAGTCTGAGTGACCTGGAGGAAAACAGTGGATGGGTCTGGATTGGTGTCAGGGGGGATGGATAGGGGGCTAAATTGTGATGACTATTCACTATATCCCAGGTGGATAGAGTGAAATAGATAGAAGGGCATGTGTAGGTCTAGGCAGGCCTACAATTCCTAGGGAGCTACAGCAGGTGATTTAAAAGTATATTTGGGGTTAAGGCATTTTATATATCTACCCACATCTTGAGTCCCGGTTGATGTGCTAGGAGATAATGTAACTGAGTTGAGTGCCTAGCTAGTAATTGTGTATTAGTGGGAGACCAAGGCCTTCGGATTCCTTGGGCTTATAAAGTAAGGCTTTACTTAGTCTAGGTTTCCTTCTATTCCATATGAAATGGTTACATGAAGATTGTAGGGATGTCAGTACTCAATGTGGTACCGGAAGATGAATCTGTGTTTTTAAACATGTGACAAAACAGCAAGTTGTCATCTTGTTGAAACCAAACATGTGGAAACATTTATCATCATCACCACCATTTATTTATATAGCGCCACTGATTACGCAGCGCTGTACAGAGAACTCATTCACATCAGTCCCTGCCCCATTGGAGCTTACAATCTAAATTCCCTAATATACACACACAGACAGAGAGAGAAGGAGAGAGAGAGACTACGGTCAATTTTGATAGCAGCCAATTAACCTACCAGTATGTTTTTGGAGTGTGGGAGGAAACTGGAGCACCCGGAGGAAACCCACACAAACACAGGGAGAACATACAAACTCCACACAGATAAGGCCATGGTCAAACACAGGGAGAACATATAAACTCCAAACAGATAAGGCCATGGTTGGGAATTGAACTCATGACCCCAGCGCTGTGAGGCAGAAGTGCTAACCACTTATGTGCAAAACAGAAAACCACCGTTCTGCCCATCCAATATGTAAATGATTGTGTTTGCAATCAAAGGAGCTTTATTATGCATACACAAACTTCCAGCAGGAAGGGGTG
This sequence comes from Mixophyes fleayi, assembly GCF_038048845.1. Taxonomy (NCBI): domain Eukaryota; kingdom Metazoa; phylum Chordata; class Amphibia; order Anura; family Limnodynastidae; genus Mixophyes; species Mixophyes fleayi. The sequence goes on along the minus strand of NC_134409.1, from coordinate 24,902,175 downwards.
CTAAAAATGCCAGCGCTGGCCCTTGTCCAAGTCGGGACAAAGTGTGCCACATGCAGATGCGCTAGGTTGCCCCAAACCCCCACCTTCAAAACACCTTTTGAATGGCTGCGCTCACCAGCGGCAAGTGGATGCAAAATCGACCCACCATGGTGAGCGGGAACATACCTCCGAATTTCCTGGAAATTGTTGCAGTCCCCTGTCTTTCCTAAATCAGGATCGTTGGGATGTATGCTTAAGCTGGGTACACACTACAGAATTTTCCACCAACTTTTTATGCCGTTCGATTTTACATGCGATCGATGTTCCGATCGATCGGTCCATGGACTGCATACACACTAGCCTTGTTTAGAACGATAAAGGGAAGAGCGGACGTCCCTTTAGCGACTTTTTACAGCCATGTTGGCGTGAGAAATGACTGTAATTTCGTACTCACTGTTGTGGATCGGTCGGAAGTTTATACACACTACACAATGGAAACGAGATTGGAACGAAAATATTAAACGGTACGACCAACCAAATGAGGCAACAATCGTCCATTTGGGCAGACTTTCGACCATTGTGTCACTGCACACACTGACCCGACTTTAGAACGAGCGGTCGTATGTCGGCTGATTTAGCCGATTATTGGATGAAAACTGTGTAGTGTGTACCTAGCTTAAGAGGAAGTATGAGGTACATTTTACAGCAAACTTCAGGTCACATGGATGTCCCAGTTTTTATTTTTTTTATTTAAAAATAAAAATATGAGGACCCAAATGTTAGCAGCATGTCTAATGTCAAAGAGGTTTGGCACTATGCCTCTTTGGTAACTCCTGAGAGCCGGCAGTAAGTAAATCAGTGACAGTCACTGGACTAACATGAGCCGGCCATGCGCGCTCCCAAACACCACCACCCCGCTGCGCGTGCTCGCGCGCTTCCTCCGCTGACGTGTGTCGGGGGCGCGCGCTCACACCGTGCCCGCGCCACACACGGGAAGAACGAGAGAGAAGGAGTAGAGAGGGAGGTGGGGGACATAGTAACTGGTACCGGGAGGGGAAGGGAGAGAAAGTCAACCGGGACGGCACGAAGAGAGAGAGAGAAAAGGCGTGACAGGGGAGGAGGACCCTCTGTGGAGGGCAGCCCAGCTGCGGACGTGAAAGGGAAGCTCCTCTCGGTAAGGGGGATACAGGAGGAGGGGGGGTCTCTGTGTAACGGGGAGGTAGGTGCCATGGTGATGCCCCTATCCCACCACCTCCTAGGGTGTATTCCATGTTTGTCCTGGCGCAGTTCTCTCTCTGCTCCTCTGGTTGCACCAGCCGACCTGGGATAAGTGCCCCCCTCCTCCCTCCTGTCACTGCCTCAGTATCCCTAACATCTGTGCCAGGCTGATGACAGAATCAGTGCCACTCTGGCAGCAAGAGTTAGGCTGGTACTAGGGTGCGGGGCAGAGACACTTTATACATTGCCAGGCAAGTGCAGACCTCCACACCTGCTACTCCTCTGACAACAAAGGGTTTTCTGCTTTAATTTGCCACATGTCCCCCTGGCAGTAACATTGCAGAACATGCTTGTAGCAGTGGTAGAGGTTTGACATAATACAGATACCATAGCAGTATAGTAGCATTTTGCCTTCTGATTGTTTCCCCCTGTTTTATGCAGGGGTTTGTCTTATCTCTTGTGATTCTTTTTATGATTACTTAATTATCTTACTGCTATATTTGTAGATTTACATGCCCTATATACCACCAAATTCCTGGCTACAATAGTTACATTGTGGTCACACAACTGTATGGAGTTGTCACTGTAGTTCTGATTTATCGCCAACAAAGAAAATCAGTGTCTCTGTTTTTTTTTCTTGTGTTTTTTTTATTTTAAATCTTGATTTGTCCAACCATTTCATGCTTACAGTTCCTTTTTATTATTTTTAACAGCAACTCCAGTGTGGCCTGTAAAAAAAGCTATTTGACTTTTGACCAGTTTCATTATAACTTATCACTGTGTTCAGTCATCCAATGCAAATAGTATAATAATCTTGTACCTGACCTGCTGCAGACACTGGTATTTCATAATGTTTGTAATACAGGAAAGGATAAATATGTGTCTGCAGATTAACCAGTACCAACTGTATGAGTGTTTTGTCAAGTAAACAAACAGTGAATCCTTTGGTACAGGTTTCTTTCGCGTAATGGTTCAGTAGGAGCAAAATGCCTTAGTGCTGTCAATAGTTACTAGTGAACGGATCTACTGAATATTTGTTTGGCCCAAAAAAATAGCTGTCGCCACTATTCTTTAGGTGACATATACCCTTTAAAGTGAAAAATGACCCTACCCGGGGTGGGTGTGTTATAGAGGACCTGTCAAAATCTGCAGTCACATAGATTTTGGCTTCTGCCACTTAGGTGGTGGTGCACCTTAAATATTTTGTGTAAAGTGCATGTTCACATACAAGGGGGTATATTTACTAAACGAACTGCTGATTCTCGGTGCTTTGCCATCATTTTTTTTAAACGCAATTTTATTAAGTCAAACCCCAATGGGCTTTGTCTTTTAATAATGCCTTTTTAAAAAAATGAATGCAAAAAGTGTCAAGAATCGACGGTTCGTCGGAACCGCCACTTAGTAAATATACCTCTAGGGCTATTTAAATTTTAGCCTAGTGCAACATTTGTATGTTATTCTGGTACTGCTATACTGGAGCCATTACATTGTAGATGTAGGCAGTGGTCAAAGTGAATGGAATTTGATAGTTTTACAATGAAAGCAGTAGGAGAAGTAGCGGTATGGCATTCCACTGTATACCAGCCCACTTCCACCACTGTAGGTGATATTTGTAAACATTACACTTAGTGATTAGCATCCTCACAGCACTGGGGTCATGAGTTCGATTCCCGACCATGGCCTTATCTGTGTGGAAATTGTATGTTCTCCCCGTGTCTGCGTGGGTTTCCTCCGGGTGCTCTGGTTTCCTCCCACACTCCAAAAACACACTAGTAAGTTAATTGGCTGCTATCAAATTGACCCTAGTCTCTGTGTGTATGTTAGGGAATTCAGACTGTAAGCTCCAGTGGGGTAGGGACTGATGTGAGCGAGAGCTCTGTACAGCGCTGCGGAATTAGTATATAAGTAGCTGGGGATGATGATCACTAGACCACAGCCCTACATGGGATATGAAGCAGTTTGCAGAGCATCTTGACAAGCTAATCTATTGGTATGGTGTTTTGACTTTTCCTGTAAAAATACTGGGTATTAATATGAGGCCATGCCTGTAAACTATATCTGTGCTGGAAAACTTTATATTAACTTTGTTTAACATCAACAAACTTAGACTGTGTGGCAATACTCTAATTTGTCGCCTTCTAGTTTGTGGTTTTACACATTATTGCAAATAGTTTAAACTAGGGCAAATCAGTATGCATAGTGGCCTACTGTCTTATCACCAGCTATATTGCATATTAGTGCAGTTCTGCTCTTCCTGCCTTGCACAACACATGAAAAAGCAAGTTACTGTTTATTAGTAATGCTGTCAGGTTAAAATGAGCATTTATTGGCTGTTAGACAATACAGGTGTGTGGTACTGTTCCCATTGTCTATTTTAAAGAAAATGCTTCAATTATTCTATAAATGGCTTTTTTTTGTTGTGTTGAAGTTGTATACATTGTGCTGTGTCACATATTTCATAAGCCTCAGGTTTTCAGTGTTTCTTAACAGGTGTGTTGGCATACATTTGTGTGTCAGAGGAATGTAGGAGTAATAGGTGAAAAGTCTTTGCAATTAAAAGGTCACAATATATAGCTTTGATCTTATGTATGCTGTAGGCCATGGCAGCCAATCAGATGTGAGCTTTCATCACTCTGGCTACACTAGACTACACTTTGGTTAGTGTCTATTGGTTAAGCACATCTTTGCTTTTGCACCATGAAAATAACTCCCTTTATGTGAATTTGAATTTTTTTTTATGATAAAAAAAATAAGGAGATTGCATAAGATGCACACAACACTTATTGTGTACAGTAGTCTATTAGCCAAGATATGCTTGCCTTCTAGGTGGCTGTATTCAGCAGCTTTTCAGTGACTTACTGCCATGCTCTGCAGAAAGACACTGCTTATTTTGTAGGTTTGCCTGTATAACCTATAGCGATAATTACTTATATCTTGGTGCTCTGTTTGTGACAGTGTCAAATTGCTACTACAAGAAGCAAATTCCTGTCTCGCAGGTAATCTTTTTTTCCGAAATTTATTTTTACATTTGTTGTTTCTTTAATAATTCCGTATATTTTGTTTTTAAATGCTGCACACAGAACATAAAAAAATAGTTTGGGCTGGAGAACACTGCTGCAAATGGGTGCTTTGCCTGCACCTGTGTTCTTTGACCTGAGGCGCCTTCCATGCAGCCAAAACGCACCTTAAAAAGGGGAACTATAAAGATATGTGAATCTGTAAACACAGTGCCAGTCCAGGGTGATCTATAAGGATATGCCACTCTGTACACACCAGCCTTCAGTGCCAGTACAGGGTGATCTATAAAGCATGCCACTCTGTATACACCAGCCTTCAGTGCCGATGCAGGTTGAACTTCTCCTTTCATGTTAGGATCTCACTAAAAATTACGCTGTAATCACCAACAGTTTACAGAGATTTTATTAACTTCCTTATAAAGTTGGCTGGCAGACACTATCGTTTCTATTTATTGCAGTCACTTAGATCACAGGTGTTGAAGCAGGGGAGCATTTTGAAACCTATTTAGCTGGCATTTACATAGCTGTTTATGTGCGTCAACCAAAACTGCAGTGCTGGCACTGAACACAATTGGACCTTTTTTTGGGTCTGGTCTGAGATCATCATCATCAATTTATATAGCGTCACTAATTCCACAGCACTGCACATCAGTTGTTGCCCCATTGGAGCTTACAATCTAAATCCCCTAACATACACACACACACACACACACAGACCGAGAGAGACTAAGGGCAATTTGATAGCAGCCAATTAACCTACCAGTATGTTTTTGGAGTGTGGGAGGAAACCGGAGCACCCGGAGGAAACCCACATAACAACGGGGATGTTGGATGTCTGGTGTGAGGTGGGTGATGCACTTACCTGCACAAATTTGTGCACATGCAAAAATTGTTTATGACCTCTCATTTAAAGAAGAAAATCTCTGCTATGAAACAGCCTCCCTTGTTTTTTGGTGGAGATTCCAGAGCTGGATTCCCACCGATAATTTGCAGTAACATTTCTACAATTGGCTGTTTTATATGTTGTACACTCCTGCAATGCTCCTTGAATAGTTAGGATGGGTTTAGTCCACCAGCTTCTCAGCTGTCTCCTCTGCATGTTGTGAAATAGGGAGATCTGGTAGTGTAGGTGATGGGGAGGTCCTATGTGGGGATGTTCGTGAGAAATCAGGGCCTACATGTATAGGGTAGGGTGTCTATATAGCATTGTCCAAAACCAGATTTCCCTAAAAGGGAATTCTAACCTTATATTTTTTATTTTCGGGTAGGGTGTCTATATAGCATTGTCCAAAACCAGATTTCCCTAAAAGGGAATTCTAACCTTATATTTTTTATTTTCGCTTTGCATATGTACAAGTATTGAGGGATCATTATCTAAACACATTTGCCTAGAGATAATTGTTTTTTGTATCTTTTATTACGAATTACATTTTAATTATGCTATTAGTCTAGTTTTCATTGTACAAGAGTGTTTGATGTTGCAATGCATGTGCAATAGACATAAATGAACCATTAAAATAGCTGTGTAAGCTCATACTGACCCCTTGAGGGGTTTTTCATTATTTTCCTCTGTGTAGTGTTCTGAAATCTGAGAAGTGTTCATGTGCTTCGTTTGCTTCCTTTCATATTACGTGTAAGTTTATGTTACAATTTTCTTATAAAAGATGAATATTATTATCTGTTGTTATATCACTGAATATTTGTTTATAACATTGAAGTGGGGGTCTATTAAAACAATAAAGGCACTGCAGCGCCGTTTGTTGTATTTTTCTGCTAACTTTTTATTATGGTCTTTTAATAAGAGAATAATAAAACAAACAAACTGGATTTTGCACTTACTGACCTGTGAAATACAGTTTTAGGAAAAATGTTACTAAATCTGGCGCTATGTAAATAAATGATGATGAAGAATTTCTATTAGTTCAGATGTCTGTAAGGAGAAGTTTGGAGTTTACATGACAACTTTAATAGCTAAATAGTGGTTCATTCACGGGAGCGTTGAAAAAATATGCTGGTTAAAAGCATAGACAATACATTGTACTTTGTCCGCTCTTTAATGGAGCGTTAGTAGCATGTGCATTAATGTGTCCCTACAGCATAGCGTATCGAGTGCTTAATGGGCGCTGCCATAATTTTACTTGGTGGTTATGATTTCCGAATGCTGCAGACACGATTGAAATTGCCACAAACTCTTATTAGAAAGTGTGTGTACAGGTCCATTTATGTACATTGCGAGCAACTTTAATGGGCTTTAAAAAATGTTTCTACAAGACAAAAAGCCTTAACGGATAAGAAGGGATAAGGTGTTGAGTCTACAGTGTAAAGGGAAACCATAGCCTGTATTGTCTGGTGCATTTTCGCAACAGTAGGAGGTGTGGTCCTTTCACCTTTCGTAGACTAACAAGAACTATTTCAAGTGAAATTGGTGATAATATAAGTGACAAAGCTTTCCCAGGAAGTGCTGTAATTTAATAGCAGCAGCTCCAGTTGTTTTGCCCACTCACTGATGGTGCACCCTGGTTCCTGGCGGACGGCCAAGGCTCTGCGTCATAGCTGAGGTTTCCAGGCTGGCTCGGTGATGGTAAGGAGTGTGATATACAGGAGGAGCTTGGGAGAGCTTTCATTAGCATCATACACACAGGCATTTTAAGCACATTCTTATTAAATGCATTTTCGCGCTTCTAGGACAATAAGGAATGTGAGACTGTACTGTACATTGTACCTGTACACACTGTCTTACAAGCATTCACTTCACGTCCGTGTTGATGTTGCCTGCAGCGTTCAGATAACCGGTTTTATATTATAATTTTTATTATTATCGCATTGTTTAGAACAGGCCTGTCCAGCCTGCGGCCCTCCAGATGTTGTGAAACTACAAGCCCCAGCATGCTTTGCCGGCAGACAACCAGTTGATAGCTGGCAGGGCATGCTGGGACTTGTAGTTTCACAACACCTGGAGGGCCGCAGTTTGGACAGGCCTGGTTTTGAACATAGGACATTCTTTTGGTCCACATTTAAACACGCCTTGCGTTTATCCAATGTCCATTAGGAAGGTAAGTCAGGCACAATTAGAAAATAACAAAAATTCAGCTGATGAATTGTTTTCTCAGCTGTCCTGAAAAGCAAGGAATGTTAGCCATTCCTCTACATCATCAAATACAAACTCCTTGGTTTAGTGCGACACTAAGGATTTGTGTAACTGAGGTGAGGCGACAAGTATTGAGTGATCCTTCTTTTCCAGACTTTAGGTTTTTGATGACACCGCAGGCCGCTGCTTGGGAGGAAGTCAAGCAGAACAGAAATTCCAGTTTTCCCAACCCCCGCCCTCTTCAGAGTTGGTGTGTGAGTCTTCTGCAAAGTCAAAGGAGCTGTTTATTATTTGTTTTATATTGCACATACAATATTACATGTGGCTGTTCACATACTTTTTAAACACTGTTTTCCTGCTTGACTTACAGTCTAGTTTGTTGCCTCGGACACAGAGTTAAAGCCAATTGTCTATAGTCACAAGAAACTGACGCAAGGTGGGAGATTCGATCGCCGGCGATGTGGCACGTGGACATCACCGTGACGTCCGTCAGCGCACACTGCCTGTAATTACAGTAGGAATCTCTGCTCCTTTTTCCTCGCATCTCTATGGGGTGAGGTGTCTTCGCGGACGTTCCAGAGACACCTTGTGCCGAATTGAATCTCCCCCTAGGATTCATACTAAAGTCTATTCACAGGCATAGTGCTCTGTGTTCAGTTTGGACATAGATGTGCTTGTCCAGAATGGACATATATCATGGACCCAGGATAGTGCAGTTAGTGTAACATACTTTGGTGGATCATGGTAATTGATGACCAGATATTCCTGCAGTCCCAGTTGACATCATAATTTACTTATAAACTGCCACAGATTCCTCAGCATCGGACAGTGCGCCTTAAGATACATGAATACAACATGACAAATACATGAATGCACATAAGTATAATAAATACAATTTAGCATAATAGCAGACGTGTGATAAAATCCCAATTATGCAAGTATGAGTAATGCTCAAATAATTACAGGTAGCACAAAACCAAGTGCAAATTCCATGTGTATGTGTAAACAATCAGTATAGGTCACACAAAGAATTCAGCGTAAGGACATCACAAGGAGGTAGATAGACATGAGACATAGTGCACAAGAAAATCTTTGGAGATTCCTTAACGTAATAAGCGGTATAGTGCGCACCCGGACATCGCAATGATATCCGATGGCACAACGCTCTAAATTGAGGCAGCGCCATTGCTCAGCAGAGATGGGCTGCTGCTGTGGTAAAATTAAATTTTGCTCACTTTAAATCTGAAGGACCTCTTGGAAGTGGTGGTGTGGAGAATGAGATCAAGCTTTTTCCGTGGTTTGTTTGCACTCGGGTAAGCCACTCTCCACTTCTTCCAACTAACATATTGTTAATGTCCTCTGGTGTTGGACACATTTAAGTAGCCTTTTTGCCATCAATTGTGTAATGCTAGGCTTTAGCTATGCAAAACCATTTTATTTTATTTAAATTTGTTTTATCTCTTGCATCTCCTTTGCTAATCGCCCCCCCTTAATGCTAGTGGCATTCTATATGAAAAAGATTTACCTAGTATTCTACTAGTTTCAAATGAAAATAGACCCTGTAGTTAATTACAAAGCAAGTCTTCTGTCCATGCCTGTTAAATCATATCTGTAGAACAGTACCATCTGGTGACTGAGATATCAAGAAATTAGTTTAATTGTTGATGGACATTAGCAAGACTGAAGCCTCTTTTAGACTTGGGAGTACTTTGCTTCAGGTAGCGGAAACTTCCAAATAAGTGATTCTTCATTATGAAATGCAGAGTAGACGTTGGTGTATTAAATATGCCTCCTTGTAATTTGTAGGTCATGCATTCTGTTTTTTTGTTTTTTTTTGCAGGACTTATATTTTATAGAGCTGCTGTTAGACCTAATAGGATAACTTGCCTCGTTATTGTTAATAACTGCTGTAGAGAATTGTTACATAAAATCCAGTGAATTATAACCAGGGCTGACAGAAGCCGTCTCTTGTGTTCGTTCATTGTCGCCTGGTCCAGATTACATGATATAAAGACTAACTACATGAAGCATTGTGAGTCACGGATGAGTAGACACAGGGTTGGCGTGGTGGAGATCTAAGACATTAAATCAGCCGCTAAACCTAATTAGTTAGATTATAGCTTGCTTTGAACATGTACTTAGTTTACATAAGAAAAACAAGTGTAGAGAAATCTAGATTATTAAGTAAATATATTATAATGCAACATTGGTTAAAGTAAACTCTAAACTTGGATAATTATCTTTCCTCTAAAAGTAGCTAAATAAATTATTGAACCCCCCCCCCCCATCAGTGCTCCTAAATTTGTGAGCAACTGAGATTTCTGCATTTTTATGTACAAGTAGAAATAGCTTCTCTTTTACTGGTTATAGCAGTGTGCTGGGGGATTTTGTTGGGGTGTTTGTTCCTTTTAGGATAACCCCACCCTTTCAAGCACCTGCTATGAACCTATAAATTGATTGAGCAACTTCCAAGTTTGTATTATTTTGCTATCATTGCAGGCTGATGAAAGCATTTATTAGTATAGAGATCATTATTGCTAATGTTGTATTTTTGCTGCTCTGTGTTCATGCGCCTAACATTAATTTGCACAAATCTTGCAGGAAGCAGTGTCGAAGTGGTACCTGTGCACAGAGGGGCTGACTCTCAATGAGGTGACATGCTGGTCTCTGGGACTAATCTTTAGATGTACTTGCCACAACTGGTGCTGTGTGAGCTGCTTATATTTCCTGAATGCTGGCTTTAATCACCACCCCCAGGGAGGGACTGGAGTTAGGACTTAAGCCCTTCCAGAGCTTCTCTCGGTAGCATTTCATAGAAAACCGAGGAATCGAACAGCAGGGCTCGGGCTCATGTTCCTCTGAGTTGCAGACGATATTTAGGACAAATGAAGAGCACAGGTAATTTGTGTATAGTGTGTACACACAAATCTGCAGACTGATTGGAACTTCAGTCGTTCGTAAAATCGTTAGTGATAACAAATTGGTCCATAGTTTTTGTAGTGTGTACATAGCCTTACACAGCAAAATATACCTACAAGTCCATACCAATGGATTACTAATGATGAAGCATATGGAACTACCTCTACCTTCACTCAAATGCCTCAATCATCTTTGTTTCCTCGAAGACCTGGGAATCCACTGATAAATATCTGTATAGTGTGTGTATATCTATAATATAAAAGCCTAGCGGCGTGTGTTAGTCTGTGTGTAAAAAAAAACCAAGCTGCAGCGCCACCTGCTGGGCGGAGTTATACACTGACCTACTAAATTCTTAGCATTATCTAATATATAAAAGTAAAAGCCTAGCGGCGTGTGTTAGTGTGTGTGTGTGGAAAAAACTATTTTCTCAGAAAGGGCTCATCCAATTGACCTGAAATTTGGTATACTGACATTATTTGACAAAAAAATTAGAATAGTGAAATCAGTTAACTTACATCATCCCCCCTTCCCCCCGTGGGAGGGGTAGTAAAGGCTAAATTTACGAGTTGAGGGGTCAAACTCATTTTCGTGAGGTAATTTTACCTCATGAACACACATTAAAAAGGGCGCTTGCATCGGGAAGTAACGCTCTTCCCCTGAGGAGGCCTGGGCTAGGCCCAAATGCATGACAAGAACCTTTTTAAGTAGCTTGATTTGACTAGAATGCATGAGTATCATGCAAGGGTTAACTTGTGTGTGTGTGTGTGTGTGTGTGTGTATATATATATATGTATATATATATATATATATATATATATATGTCACAGTGACTTTAGGGGAAAGAAATATCATCTGACCACGTGCTTACACTGTGAAGCGCTTTCTTCCTCTAGTGATGGGATCCCTCTAACCACCACTTGCAGTTGTCGTTGATTGATCGATAGACCACTTTTGCACTACTGCTCTATATCACTGGTTCCCAACCTTGTTACACTGGGAGCCCCCAAATATTTTTCAGCGCTTCACAGGATTAACAAGACAGTGAATACTTAACCTCAAGGGTGTTTTACAAGACAAGTTTACAATGGGAATAATTAATTTCTTGACTTTTAAAGATTACTTTGTAAGAAGCTAATGTTAACTTTATATTTTTAACTGCAAGACCACAAAAAGAAAGGAGTGCACATAGATAGGGCACTGACCTTTATAGAAAGCAGAGGATATTAATTTTTAATTTGTACCCAAAAGCCGAGCAATGGCTGACTCTTGAATGATGTTTTAAGATTAAAGTCATCTGCAATTTCAGTTGTAACGCTGAGGAGATGTTGATCTCTTTCAAAAGGATTATTAGTCCAATTATTCTCTTCTGACGTGACTGGAAAGTATACCCTACATGATATGCAAAGTTTTTTGGAAATGTTCAATAACGTTACATTGTACATCATGGATGAGTTGTAGGTTGTTTTCTATTACAATATCGTGAAGGGCACTGAAGCATTCAATTTAATTTTTTGCAAATGTTTGCTCCCAAAATCGCAATCTTTTTAACATGGACTCTATTCGACCTTGCACATTAAAAACTGTTGCATTAAGACGTTGAAGAGTCTCCTTTAATTCCTTAATTTTTGAACAAATATCTGCTAAATATGCCAGCATTTGGATCCATACAGCATCTTCCATTACGCCGGACAGGTCAAATGGGTGATCTAACAAAAAAAAGTCTTGGTCAGGTCTGAGTTCAAACAAGCGCGCAAGAGCTTTGCCACGTGAAAGCGATTTTTCTTAAGTATGCAGCAGCAGAATAACACTTTTATTTTTTCTTATCCTTTTTTCCCAAACGTGCCAGGAACAATATCTTTGGCACATGGAGCAATCACATTCTCTGCTATAGTGTGAGTTTCAGCAGCTTTTGACACTCTGTAACTTGCTTGATATGATGCTTCAAGTGCATTTACATTATCATGGCTGGCAACTGACACAAACGATACAAATTGCATTGTAGGTCAGCCAATTTACGCTTAAAAAATCCACAGGCTTGTCTTTATACAAGGCATGTTTAGTTTCTAAGTGGTGCTAGTGAAGTAGCGATGGTTTAGGCTACTGATCACAAGCACTTTACCACAAACAACACACTGTGGGTTTGGTTGCTCTTGATGCCCAATATATGTAAAACCAAATATTTGTATTTTTTGCATTTTGAGAGATTATCTTTTTGTTGGGCATGAAGATGTTTTGGAGGGGGAGGTGGCAATTCAGCAGATGGTTTATTCGATTCATTAGTTGATGCGGCTGCATTTTGTGTGTGTTTCAAGGCCAACATTTTTACTTCCCTTTTTTAACCAACCATCCATTGTGTGTTCTAGCCAGAAAGAGGTGATTCGCTCTCTGTGTATATATAGTTATTTATTAGGTAGAAAACATGGTTTTATTGTTGTTGAAGGTGTGTGCTTTTCTGGTTAGGAAAAGCATGCAGGAGGAGGCTGTGAGCAAGGGACGTTTTAAGAAATGAGTGGGTCCATGTGCAGCATTAGTCCTAGGGCCCCTCCACCGCTGAACAAAACGCAAATAAAGGTGCACATTTATTCAAGCTAAGCAAAATGCTATCTAGCCCATTTAAATTGCTGCAAAGCAGAATAGACTCCATTGTTACTACAGTAAAGTTTCATATCTCCAGATGCTGTAGAACTAAAAGTACCTTGCTAGCTACAGAAGTTCTCAGAATTCTAACACTTCCCTTACTGAACGGACTTGATTTGTCACCTGACACGAGACGCATCACAAGTAGATCCATCCACATGACAATAAGGACAATAGTGCAGACATTACTGTTTTTTTTTTTCTGAGAACCCTTCAGGAAACACTGCAAGTACCCCTGAGGGTTCCTGAACCCCTGGTTTGGAATCGCTGCTGTACATGAACAGTTGCTGCTTCTGTTTTCAACTGGGAACTTCCAAGAATTTTAACATGGAATCACCTCTATTTACTACTCTGTCCATTATCTATATTATATATTGTACACTAAGCTATATAGTAATTGTAGAATTTCACAAGTGCTGCATGGGACAACAGAGTTTGATTGCTGTGTTAGTGATAGACAAAATTCCAGAGCGAGAGATCCATAGCACATAAACATTTTCTGCTGGCATCTAGATTTCTCCAGAGGTCAATGTGCCTACAGTTTTCTAATTATACATCATTGTGTCCAATGCTGGTCTTTGATTCTTGTTTTAATCTCCAAGAGAAGATACTTTATTTATTGTTGAATAGTCTGGGTCACAATTTCTATGTGAATATACACAAGGCTAGAGATGATCAGCTGCACATTAGCAACTGAATGATTCACAATGTAGGGAAGTGATACTCAAACTGTGGGTTACAAGATTAAGTGGGATTCCAGAAACTACTGTTGGGCCCCCCTGTTTCTCAATTATTGTGACATTTGAGGCTACAAGAAGGTTCAGCACTAGCAATTTAGAACACAGATGGGCATCGCACATTCAGGTGTAGACACTTGGTTCCCTTGAGAGTGGGTGGGGATGGGCTTTCATGCTACTAGCTTGTAGGGGATTAGTTTTGTTAATTAACTAAACTGTAGAACAACAATTTCCAGTAAAAGGAATTTCATCATATCTTGAGAGAGAGTCCAGCTATTAGAAGTGACTACTATGCTAACCCCTTATTATACCAATTAATATGCTAATCACTCAGTGGGCACAGGTCTGCTCGTCTCCAATTTCCCATGCAGGTATATCGATCCACAAGGAGCGGAAAGAGCACAAACATGTAGATAGTTGGGCGTCGGGGGGGGGGGGGGGGGGGGGTGCGAGAGGAGCAGTGAAGAAGCACAACGTTGTTCAATGTGGAGCAGTGAAGAGGCACAGCGTCGTTCAATGTGGAGCAGTGAAGAGGCACAGCGTCGTTCAATGTGGAGCAGTGAAGAGGCACAGCGTCGTTCAATGTAGAGCAGTGAAGAGGCACAGCGTCGTTCAATGTGGAGCAGTGAAGAGGCACAGCGTCGTTCAATGTGGAGCAGTGAAGAGGCACAGCGTCGTTCAATGTGGAGCAGTGAAGAGGCACAGCGTCGTTCAATGTGGAGCAGTGAAGAGGCACAGCGTCGTTCAATGTGGAGCAGTGAAGAGGCACAGCGTCGTTCAATGTGGAGCAGTGAAGAGGCACAGCGTCGTTCAATGAGCTACTGGCATACCGGGAGCACTATTCTCCTTGTCATTTCTAGGGCAGCCGCTATTTAAGTATATATGAATAAAAAAAAGTCCTGCAGTCCTCCTTTAGATTGTAGATTAAGGTTTGTGAGTGGATTGTGCTGGAATTTACATATAACTATTGGGGGAAAAAGTACAATAGGGAGAAAGTTCTTCTGGCGACATACAGCTCCTAAGACATATTCACTTAAGTCTAAAGATCGCGGATACTGACCACACGTTACCGCAACGTCGCAGATTTTCGTGCCCACCCCATAGGGTTGCGAAGGGAAATCTGCAATGTTGCGGTACCGTATTGTCACTTTACACAAGCAGCTGCGATATTTAGACTTAAATTAATATGCCCCTGTATTTCTATCTTTCATACAGTTTATTTAGCAGCTATATTAAATAGTATTTTTTTTTTACTGATTTTGTAATGGTGATCTTACTTGTTTGAAACATGTCTTATGGGTTTCCTCTATATGTATTTTTTTATGCAGTGGGTTAGAGAACATGAAGGGTGGATAGTTAAGTTAGTCTTGGCATATTTATCAGGCCTCTGTTTGGAGGAAAAAGTTGTAACAATTGGAAATATTTAGTCATTCTGTGCTCCGCTTCTGTCATGGGCAGCCTTGTACTCAGAGTAGATGTTGTTTGTGAGATTGTTAAGGTGGTTTTCTTTGCTTTTAATTATATCTTTTACTGGAATTCCCCACAATCTTAGACTAGTTTGTTAGGGTTGTGAAACCCTCCCTTTGTTCTCAGTACATCCATTTTGTTACTACCCACTTTCATAAAGAAAATTTAGTGGCAAATTGCTATTTTAGTCAACTTTGTATTTTCAGAGCGTATATTGTCTAGTTAATAAAATACATATTGGTTGTGTTTGAAAAAGTCATAGTTGTGACTTTTGGCTTAAGTATAAATTGAACGTTGTGTGGTATAGAACATGTTTAGTTTTCATGGTCTAAAGTCCTTATGGTAATGTTAGCTGGATATTTTCATTTTGTAGTTTTACAACTACGGCCTTACATACTTGGTGTGTGCTGTAATAGAGATGTTGATTGTCGTAACTTTATTTTTATTTTTTGCCATTTAAATGCTTAGAATCTTTGTGCTGTTTTTTTCCCCCTCTTTAAGTTACTTTAGGTTCATTTAAAGTGTACCTATGGCCTACTGTACAGAGGAAGCAGTGAGACTTAATCGTCTGCTCCTAGTCCGGCTTCCTCTACGCGTGGCGAGACCACTGTTGTGCGGGACAGAGGAAGCCAGAATGCTGGATAACATTCTCTCTCCTGCAGGAAACGCTCTGTGTAGTAAAGCAAGAAATAACTAGTGGTGATATATCTGATTTAATGGACAGATGCACTTTTATATACAAACTCTTCTCTGTTTTGGATGAAAACATCTCCTGTTATTGTTTTCTTTACTACACAGTCTAAACAATACCGACATCTCTACTGACTCAGTGTTACCTAAATGTGTCTTACATAGTTTCGTCTGATTGAAGTTACATCATGGAGTAGACCTGGCCTTTAGTGTCTAGCACAGTGGAATTCTTAGGCAGACTCTTCCAAATATTGTGTTTCCGAGGACTCTTGTAGAGATGCAATATTCCCAGTGGTTAATGTGGCCAGAGATTAGTGTGTGCTTCGTCAGGATGCATGGAGATGGTTGATATAAGACGGTGTTTGTACAGGGAGAGGTGCAGAGTTGGCTGGAGTAGAGGCGTTACCTGTGAAGTTCAGAGTAGACGCCCCCGTTCCCCTCTTTTGCAGAGCAGTGGTGAAATGTGATTTTTAGATTATGAAGCAACATCACTGCAATAAGTTGGGGGTTAGGGCATGTTTTCAGGAGCGTTCCTTGTTATGCAGATTGGGACATGACCATTTCCAGCCCGCATTGAATTTCGTGCCAGAGAGCTAGCAGCACCTCCTGGAATACTCTAAATGGGACCTGCATGTTGCACTTTGGTTGAAGTGAATCTTCCGGCGCACTCCGAGCATTAAACACTTCACACACATTTGCCACATTTAATAGAGATTTCCTGTGTTCCCACACTCTTTAATATAAATCGTATATGGGGCTAAACTGAACAGTAAAACAGAAAAGTTTATTGAAATTCCACCACGATAATATGCATCACAATAAATATCTCATAAACCACGTATATTGTACATCTCCACACTGATATCACAAACCTGATATATCCTGATCACTATACAGAGATCCCACCAGTATTACACACTTGATACACACTGATCATTATATATACTGTACATGTGATGGTCACAATTGATATAACATCTGACAACTTTGAACTCTTTAATGCAAAGATTTTTAGGCTACTTGGGTCCCAGGAATAGTAAAGCTATTTATAGGATACAAGTCTTGAGTGAGGAGTTTTATTCAGTAATTAAGTGCATAGAATGTATTTTTTTTTTAAGTCTGAAAATTGCCAGTTGCCCAGTGTCTGCTGCCATATAGCACTGTGTGTGGGTTACCTTTACTGGAAAACTATCTTACTGTCGGGCTAGAGAGGCCACATAGAGAGTAGTGTGCTGTGACGAGAATAATGTAAGACAACAATATGCTTTATGGTGTATTACATTAAAGTACAATAAATATCTAAGGTACCAAAGTTTTAGGGTACTGTAACATTAATGCTGGCAATTATGTTGCAGAGGATCGCAGGACACGTTATATGTAGGATATGGTGGTGTTGTTGCCAGGAAGGTCAGTCTATGAATCTCTGCAGGATTTGCCAGTGGATGGAGTGCACGGCCCTTTCCTGAACATTTATCCTCTAACATCCTGCTGTGACTTGTATTCTGGAAGGAACAGTTTTCTTTTCTTCTTATAACATTGTTTTGTTTTGTCGTCTTTTGAACATAAAATATGAAATTTTGCAAAATCTGAATCTCTGACCTAGAAGTGATGATAGTGTCAAGTCTTGAAAGAGGAATCTTAAACTGATTAGTTTTTCTCTAGGGAGAGGTTACACGAGCATTGTGATGTAGTTCTGAAAATAAGGAAGTAATTGAGGTCTACAGAGCGTTGTACTGTTTATCCATGGTTTCATCTCTGCTTACAAATATGCCACAATTGCGTGGTGACCTTTACTTCTGTATTGGTTATCTGTTACTTTAACTATGCTGTTAAATAAAACTAATTACTGAACCCTATCGATTGTAAGCTTGCAAACAGAGCCCTCTTACTTGTC
Source organism: Mixophyes fleayi (assembly GCF_038048845.1). Lineage (NCBI taxonomy): Eukaryota > Metazoa > Chordata > Amphibia > Anura > Limnodynastidae > Mixophyes > Mixophyes fleayi. The sequence goes on along the minus strand of NC_134409.1, from coordinate 24,884,529 downwards.
TATCTGTATTTATACAGTATTGGTTTAGTACTGTGTTTGTTCCCAATTGTAAAGCGCTATGGAATATTGTGGCGTTCTCTAAATAAATATAGATAATTTGTTCACAGGCTACAAATGTGTACTGTGTCTCTGCAAAATGCAGGACAGTCACACCTTACATTAAGAAGATAGTTTTGTTTTAACAAACTTATTCCTCAGAGTGTACCTGTCTCATACACACAGTGTAATTACGAAATAATAATGATCCTGTTGGTTCACTATGAAGTATTGGATTGAAAAGGCTGTACAGGTACACACTATGGGCCTGATTCATGAAGGAACTTAAATTAAGAAGTTTCTTATTTCAGTCTCCTGGACAAAACCATGTTACAATGCAGGGGGTGCAAATTAGTATTCTGTTTTGCACATAAGTTAAATACTGACTTTTTTTTCATGTAGCACACAAATATCAACTTTAAATTTCAGTGTACAAATAAGCTATCAAGTATTTGTGTGCTACATGAAAAAAAAAGACAGTATTTAACTTATGTGCAAAACAGAATACTAATTTGTACTCCTTGCATTGTAACATGGTTTTGTCCAGGAGACTGAAATAAGACGTTTCTTAAGTTAAAATCCTTAATGAATCAGGCCCTACATTCCTGTTATTGTTGGTTTAATCCACCAATAGGCCATGTGTCCTTCTAATGAACAGTGATAGTAACCTGTTACAGTTTGAGCTTACTGTAAAGAAATAACATTGCCCTGCTTTGCGTTCAGTTTACGCTGACCACACGTTATTGAATGTACCCAATTTGGTCACAGGTTAGTGGAAACGTTCCACACATCCAGTTATGTGACTTACATTTGTGACCCTTTCCAAAATTGTCTGACATGCCCTCAGATACACACTTGCCACAGAATGCCACCAATTGCCATAAAATGACCTCATGTGCCACTCAGACCCTGATTGAAAGGAAAAATCCACCATGTTAACAATATTAAGAAATGTATTGTAGTGATGGCATATCATTTAGACTGTAAGCCCCAATGGGGCAGGGCCTGATGTGAGTGAGTTCTCTGTACAGCGCTGCGGAATTAGTGGCGCTATATAAATAAATGGTAATAATAATAATATAATAAAAATCAGATTGGTAGAGAACACACAACTTACTTATATTACTCACCTTGTAACTCCGTCTGGAGCCGCAGAGGAAGGAGTGAGACCGCACCGCGCTTCATCCTCTCCGAAAGATGTGCAGTGTGACTTCCCTGCATTGTCCAGGGAAGGGGCCTTGAACCAGAAACCATCTACACCAATCACGTTACGTCTTACTGTCCAGTCTCATGCGTACAGAGTATTGCAAGGTATCAGAGATGCCTGTACATACGTTAAAGCTATCTTGCATCACATCTCAGTAAGATTGACACAAGCAATCTAGATGGAGCTAATGGGATTATGGGGAAGAAAAGGAAATCATGGAAACTGTACTGACTGGTGAGCTCTGCAGGCTGCAAGTCAGTAATGGAGTGGGAAGAGGAAACTGCAGAAAACAATTGCTAAACATAACTTTTCATGTACTGCTAGAAAATCTTAATTCAGGTTGACAAGTCCATTTTATACTTTACAATAATAGAGTTTGCAGTAGTATATGCAGGTTATCACTGCTGTTGGTAAATGAAGGCAAATTTCCGTCTATGCTATTTCTGTACTTGCTTCCTCTAGCAAGTATTTAATACATCCTTTTTCCTGCCCAGCTACATATTTATTTCTGAAGGACTGTTAAAGTCGTTTATGAAGTTGATTAGGGGCAAGAACGTGCCTTCTATTATGCCCTTATGTAAAATGCAGTTTTGTGTTGCTGGACATGATCTTTAAATGATCTTTAAAGGATGCAGATTGGCCGTTTAGGAGGCATTCCTGGTAATTGCATTCATGATTTCCTAAAAATGTGCTCGCACCTTGTGTGCGGGAGATGGCTAAATAGGTGCGCACCTATAAAATTACATCTGGTGCATGTTAACATATTTTTCAGTTTAAGTTCTTTTTTACATCTTAAAAATCCTTTTTTCATTCTCATAGGGCTGTGTGTGCTGTCTATGGCAAACATTGTTATTAGCACAGGAGCTGTTTGTTCCATGAACCCTTAAGACCTTGAATCCCTCATGTCGTTCAGAGTCGCTGAATGTGATGAAATGTGAGAAAACAGTGAGCTGTGCCCCACCAGCACTCAGATAGATCCTAAATGGAGAAATCTGGACACAGACATGAAGGAGACCTTGTAATCTGGTGCACAGTCGTGTAGACAGGAATTAGTTGTGTAAATGACAGTTGCAGTATGTAAAACACAACGTTCTCTTCCTGTGTCTGGAAATGAAGCAACTGTGTTTTTAAATCTAAGAATGGCTGGGTGTAATGGGGTTATATGCGTTCAGACATCATGTACTTCATACATTATGTGTTGGGGAGTATGATGTAGGATACATAAAACCTGCTTATAAATACATTTCTGAAATGACAGTGAAGGCAGCCTGCACAGCGTTGTCACCTCTGTCTGTGAGTGACTCAACTACTGAAGCGTAAAATCTTTGCCTACAGATACAGTTATATGTTCTCTAGTAACGCTGTTGTGAAGAATAAACGAAAATCAAACTCTATGTAACATAAATAAATAAAATAAAACCTGTCTCCCAGGTCAGAATAAGACAATTTTATGCCACAAGTCAAACTTTAGTCTAGTGCCATTATTGCTAGTGTAATAATAATAATTAAACAATAGCTTATAACAAATGGGCTGTTACAGCGACATGCAGTAGTTGTCTGCATGAAAGGTGCATCATTCTTTGGTTGTGAACTATAAATGTAGTTAATCTAGTGAATGAGTGTTCACCTGAGCTTGTGGTCAGGATTGTTGACTACTAAAAATGGAAATTCTATTATAAAAAATAAATTAAAAAAAGTCTTGCTTGCCTCCCCTCTTACCCTCATATGGGACAACCCTAAGTGTCCTCCTAGGCCAGGTTTGGCTAACCTGTGACACTCCAGGAGTTGTGAAACTACAAGTCCCAGCATGCTTTGCCAATATATAGCAGCTTATTGCTGGAAGGGTATACTGGGACTTGTAGTTTCACAACACCTGGAGTGTCACAGGTCAGCCAAACCTGTCCTAGGCCATCTCTAGATCGCTCTCCCTCCTGGCTCGATAGGGGTGTCAGGCTCATAATAGATGTGTTAGAGAACGTCTCTTGTATTTCATTAGCTAATATACAACATATATTTGCTTTTCCAAAGGCAAATCCTTTTATATGTGTCCGTCATCATCATCATCATCATCATTTATTTATATAGCACCACCAATTCCCCAGCGCTGTACAGAGAACTCATTCACATTAGTCCCTGCCCCATTGGAGCTTTCAGTCTAAATTCCCTAATATAGACACACACTCAGACATAGACAGGGAGAGAGAGAGAGACTAGGGTCAATTTTGATAGCAGCCAATTAACCTACTGGTATGTTTTTGGAGTGTGGGAGGAAACCGTAGCACCCGGAGGAAACCCACGCAAACATGGGAGAACATACAAACTCCACACAGATAAGGCCATGGTTTGGAATCAAACTCATGACCCCAGTGCTGTGGGGCAGAATTGCTAACCACTAGGCCACTGTGCTGTCCAGTTGAGACACTTCATTACCTAACCACCAGCTGGACTCCTTTGAGTCACTATGCTACTGTAGACTCATAGCGAGGGCATGATCTCTTATCTCTGCAATGTTTAGTTGTCTTCAACACAAACCCACACTTCAAATTTTGAGATTCAATGGGCGTGCGATCTGGGCAGGCCCCCGGAGGAGGGTTCTTGAAAGCTTCAAATTGGTATGCACAATTATTTATGGGGAGAAGACGAAATACTAAGAAAAAAATTAAAATGATAAAAATCTACTTTTTTGTTGTTGTTTGTCTTAAAGTGTATAGCTTACTAGATGTAGCCATAGGTTGAATACACAGTGGTATGCATCTGCTAAGTAACAAGGATATTCTCCCATCTTTAACTGGTCTATACCAGTATTCATTTGAACCCCGCCATGGGGCCACCAGTCTTGCAGTATATTTAGTGCAGCACCTGTATCCAGCTGTAGCATTCAGCATGCTGTGGAGGGAGAGGTGTTTGTGAATGTCATTTAGGAGTGGTGTTGAATACAATGTAGCACGAGCAAGGTATCTACTGAAGATGTGATGGTATTCCAAACAATGTCATTATATTTGTAGACTAGTTTGAGAACAGATTTTCAACGTAAAAGTGATTTGCTGAAATGTAATGAAGGTTTGTTGTAATTTTCTGTTGCAACAAGCCAAACTGTGAACAAATGAAGGATATATCTGCACATATGGAACATATATTTTAGATTAATGTTTTGTGATTGAACATTAACTATTGATTTTCCAGTAGTTCTAAACTTAAATACAACTAACAGTAACAAAATAATTTTGTTTTTGTTTATTTTTTAACGCTCTACAGTCATACGGCGGAGACATTAGATTGTAAGCTCCAGTGAGGTAGGGACACATGTAAATGGAATTGAGAATACTGTGTAATATGTTGGCAAAATTTAAATAAAGGGTTGAAATTAAATACTTAATATATAAGGATAGCCAAGTGGTTTCTTATTTCTTTAGATATCCTACCTTAGATACCCTTTTTGATTACACCTATGAATACACATCCATTTATGCATGTATATAGTGGACCAACGTCCCCAATGTAAAATTATCTTATTGATTTTTGTTACAATCTATTTCTTGTATCTGGAGCTGATCTGTTTATCTACGGGTCTAATCTGGGTCTTGTTAGACTGTGCAGCTCTTATTACAGCAGAGGGAATCACAGTGATTGTACACATGAACAGGATCCTCATCTGCTGTATCATAGTGTGTTCCTGTATTGTTATCACATGTGTAGTGTGCAGCTTACTTATGTTATCAGTATGTATCTCCATGCAGAGTGACTCCAAAGTATCGTAAACATTACAGGGTGTTGTTTTTTTTTCACGAAGAATGTTTAAAAAAGCTGGAGCTTGTACAAATAGTTTTTTTGTCTTTGTTTTTCAGATGATCACACATTGGTTCATCATTCAAGCAGCACAACAACAATGGATGACAAGTCTTCACTCCAAAATTGCGGCACAAGCAGTGAAGACTTTGTCTTGGTGCCTCTGAAAGTTGATGGTTCTTCAAATCAGGACGACAATCCACAGCTGAAGGTGTGCATGGGGTATTTGTGTGTTACTTTTATTTATTTATTTTATTTAGTCGGACACCAGCATAGTACATCCACAATAAAAAATAAATAAATATGGGGACAGAGAGCACAGTTTTCACAGTATAACAAAGATGGCAAGAAATGTATTCAAAAGAAAACGTAGTAATAAATCTTGGGGTGGGGAGGTGAAGGAGGGAAGAGGTCGTGACTGTGGTTTCCAAATATATTCATAGATTAAAAAAAAAACACCTAAATCAAGTTTTGTTTTTTTTTGTTGTTTTTTTTAAATTGTTTATCCACATGGGGAACTCTGTGCAAGTCACTGACCAACGTGGCGTAGAAGTTGTTGTTAGACTAGGTCGTCCAACTTGTTGAATTTGATGTGATATTGTCAGGTTATCCCCTTGAATACAATGACATGAAATATTGCTAATGTAGCCCTAGCCTAATGCTGATCACACATTGTACAGTTAGATTGGATATTATCACTGTAGTCTGATCAGATTTGTGGTTTGGCCACACAAGAGGCAGTGATCCATTATGACTGGAAGGCAAGAGTAAGTAGCTGTACACTTCACCCTGGTTTGGGATTGAACCTAACATTGTCAGCTGTTTATTTGCAGGAAAATGTGTAAATAAATTTGGTTTCTAATATTTTGATTCTCCTTTTTTGCGTTTTTTTGCAGATAACGTCAAATGGAGATGAACAACTGGAAAAGGCGATGGAAGAGATACTCGGAGACTCCGAAAAGAAGCACAACAGCGACCAATCAGGAGATGACAGTGGTGCTGAATTGTGCGCTTCTAGCTCACAATTCAGTGCCAGAAACCCCCCACTGACACTAATCCTGGACCCCAACAGTACAGGTTAGTCGGCATGTCGCTGATGTATGAAAGGAAGAAGACAATGGCACATGCAAGTTTCTTTTCTACGTTTTTTGACTATGCCACGTTTCATATTTCTGCCCATGTGAATAAAAGGTGTTTCAGCATAGGGATGAGTTGGGGGGACAAGTTTTAGACTGATTTTCTCTTGTCTATGTTTCCTGTGAATTGCTGCAAGAGAACCTGTTTAAAAAGCTTTTAAAAGAGCCCTATGGCGTTGTAGTTCAGTATTATGCCTGGTTTCCTTTTCAGCACTTGTTCCACCACCCACTTTACCAGTGGTGAATCTACAATGTACATTGTGTAATAAGAGATCACTTAATGTCTCTGGTTATTGTATTATTTCAGAGGTTCCGGCACAGAACACCAGCCTTTCAGCGAATCCACCAGAAGAGGAAAGTGTTTCCTTTCACAAACTATCATATTTAGGTTGCATGAAGGTTTCGGCTCCACGCAGTGAGACAGAAGCCCTCCGGGCCATGACCTCAATGAGAGCACATTGTTCAGCTCCAATCACTGTCACCCTTTATGTACCCAATGTTCCTGAAGGCTCCGTCAGGTAAGCTCAATAAATCCACTTTCTGGCATGGATGTTGGCGCATGAGTCATTTACTTAGATAACGGCAAATACTTGTTCGGTCTTTTGAATTTTATTTTAACATTTTTCTCCTCTATATGGTTTGATTTGTAGTGTGACTGGTCTCAATCAATCTTAGAGCTGTTTTTAGAACGTTAAAAACCGTAAAAAGCAAAAGACAAACAGAAATAGCCCTGGTAATTATCCCATTTTCTCAGAACCTGATTTTAATTAAACCACTTGAGTTTTTTCATGGTGTCAAACTTATGAAAGTGGACAAATGGGTTGTCCACTTTCGGCCCCTAAGTATAGCAAATAAGGTTCTCCCCTCAGTTACCTGTATTACAGAGCTGGCTCTGTACCTTTCATGCTCACTCTCTACCTTACATGCTCACTCTCTCTGCAGTGACGCAATAAAGCTATAACGGACTGAGCCCTCCATCTACAAGAGACGGCTCTCCAATTCAGGAAACAGAGGTGCCCCCCTGATTTGCTCTCCATTCAATTAAAAGGGGGGCAGGGTTCAATAAAAAGAGGTTGTCTACAGTTTGCATTGCCTTTTACATATGGAGATAAGAAGTGGCACATTTTGAAACTTCTAAAAATGTAAATACATGGTTGTGTTTTTTTATAGGAATTTTAATATGTTAATTTTCAATTTGCTTTTTTCAATTATTCTCAGTGTTCTCCCCAGGACCTATTTCCCGGGTGCTCCATCCGGCTGTTTTTACTTAGAGAGTCCTAGAAATAGGACAAACCATTGTTGGTTCTGCTATAATCAGCACTGTGTGAGCACTGCAGCCAGCACAGTGACCAGTCCAGACAGTTAGAGCTTCAGGTGCAAGGCATGAACAAAAGTAATATAAAAAAACAAAACAAATAAGTGTGTCCAGACCAGCTTGCAAGCGGTCAATAACCGGTAGGGCCTTTATAAATAAGTGCTGGCAATAACCTCCAACTTTTTTTCATTATTATTATTATTATTATTATTATTATTATTATTATTATTGTGATCTATTACACTGCCCTCAGCCGTCTAATTCTTATTCCCACCCAGCTGTCAAAATTTTCTGGGGAGAACACTGATATTTATATATTAATATACTTTTCCTATATTTTAATTGGTTGATTCTTTTTATAGTTCAAGTTATTTTAATAACTTAAATATTCCCGCAGACATTAACTTGTGAACAGAGTAAGTGGGATTAAAAGTTTCCCATACATGAGTGTCCTTCATGTCCTTCATGTACCTGCAGACTTGTGCTGGGCAGTGTGATCATCTGCATGGGGAGCAGACCATCATGCTGTGCTGGGGCGGTGTGGCGCTGGCTGTGCTGGGGCGGTGTGGCGCTGGCTGTGCTGGGGCGGTGTGGCGCTGGCTGTGCTGGGGCGGTGTGGCGCTGGCTGTGCTGGGGCGGTGTGGCGCTGGCTGTGCTGGGGCGGTGTGGCGCTGGCTGTGCTGGGGCGGTGTGGCGCTGGCTGTGCTGGGGCGGTGTGGCGCTGGCTGTGCTGGGGCGGTGTGGCGCTGGCTGTGCTGGGGCGGTGTGGCGCTGGCTGTGCTGGGGCGGTGTGGCGCTGGCTGTGCTGGGGCGGTGTGGCGCTGGCTGTGCTGGGGCGGTGTGGCGCTGGCTGTGCTGGGGCGGTGTGGCGCTTGCTGTGCTGGGGCGGTGTGGCGCTTGCTGTGCTGGGGCGGTGTGGCGCTGGCTGTGCTGGGGCGGTGTGGCGCTGGCTGTGCTGGGGCGGTGTGGCGCTGGCTGTGCTGGGGCGGTGTGGCGCTGGCTGTGCTGGGGCGTTGTGGCGCTCGCTGTGCTGGGGCGTTGTGGCGCTCGCTGTGCTGGGGCGGTGTCCAATCCTAAGAGGAAAGAATCACACTGCACTAGACCATGGGCACATGTAAAGTGTGTGTGTGTGTATAATGCTTAAATAACCATCACCCTCAGCACACAGGGATTGCTTGTAAAATATTGATTTAGTTACAGGTTTTACCCTTTTACTGCTGATTATTTTTCTCATTGCCCCCAATCGGGAAAGGTGTTTTCTTATAAAATGCTACAGACTATAGAAAAGGTAAAATAAAACCACATTTTTCCCTCTGAAAACAACTGATAATTGCTGCCCTAGTAATTAGTAAGTTATCTGAAATTTGCGATACTGAAAGGTGGAGGGAGGCAGTAAGCAAAATACCTGTTAAATTGTTTGCTACATTCATGTCTCTCTTACACAGTACATATGGCATAAAATTTGTATTCAGTTATCTATACACTTCTCGTTTTAGAATAATGGACCAATCTACCAATGCAGAAGTATCCTCTTTCCCCATCTACAAAGTGTTGTTCTGCGTGCGCGGGCGAGACGGGACGCCGGAGTGTGACTGCTTTGCTTTCACTTCAAGGGATCTGGACACCGATGAGTTTCAGATCCACGTATTCAGCTGTGAGATTAAAGAGGCGGTGAGTTTTCTCCTTCATGCAGGGTCATTAGGATTTATCTGAACAGGAGACAGCTCTTTGTTGGTCTATTCCTCAGTGTCATCTGTCTCCTTAATTGGGATGTTTTTCCATGTTTCCACAACTCTTGTTTATTGTCTGCCAGTAAGATGGCATAGAGAACAACTTCATGTCTCTCTTCAACAGCGATAGGCATCCTGATACACTTTAAATGGACCATACATTACCATTAGTTTCAGTAATAAGTTAAAACAATACATTTAATATAAGAAAGAGACGTCTATCTGTAATAACATATCAGCAGACATCTGTAACAAACCTGCCAGTAAAGCAGGAAGGAGCTGGGGGTCGCAGGTGAAGGCTCGGAGCAGGTGCCCACGCAGGGGGGTTTCTGGGTCTCCAGAAACCTTTCTTCTCCACTAACGAAGTGCCACACATAGCAGCACTGTACTATATAGCAGCCGCAGGTGCTGTCAAAGAAGCGTCCGCGGCGGTGTATACCCCAACAAATAAGTCACATTATACAGTGCATTGCACAAGGTTGGGATTGGATTGCCTGTTGTATTTTCTTTTCCAATAAGTGTCTATATGTAAGCTACTTTTGGCTAAAAGATCTCTCTTCAAACCGTGCATTAGAATGTTCATAGAACTAGATAAACTTGTAGCCAATCCGAGCATTGGAATGTTCTGTGCGCTAGACCAACCTATAGGTAATTTGTGCATGAGAACAGTGCTCAGTGCTTTAGAGTGCTGTCTATGTATGTCCATTACATTTGTTTTATAATCCTGTATTCCCAAACTGCAAAAATAAATCAAATAAAAAAAAAGAAAAGGTTAATGTGGTTTGCAGGCAACCCTGCGTTAGAATGTTCATAGGCCAAAATTAAACAGCAGCAGTAGACACAGCTGCAAAGTATATATGAAATGCCCTTCCAATTAAACCTTTTTACACACATTATGGCTTATCGAAATAAGAGGACGTTCTACTGGGAAAATACATAGCTCCCTTGGCTGAATATATTGGTTTTGTTCCTGAGGGTGCAGTTCATGATTCATGTTAAATGCAGATGTGGCACAGTGGTCAGCATTGCTGTCTCACAGTGCTGTGTCCAGGGGTTCAATTCCACCCAGAGCCCTATCTGTGCAGAGTTTGTATGTTCTCCCCATGTTTTCATGGGTTGCCTCCAGGTGCTCTAGTTTCCTCCAGGTGCTCCAAACTGGTAGGTTAATCGGCTTCTTGCAAAAATGGACCCAAGTGTATGTGTGGTAGAGAATTGACACTATACGCCCCATTGCTGTGGAGGATTAAATATTCTCTGGAAAAAGTGGAACAATATGGTGGCTATATAAATAAACCATAATAAATGTGCACAGGAATTTATTTTAATTCTAATATGCTATTTTTACTGAATGATTACAGAAATGTAATGTGGAATTAATCAATTGGGTTTTTTACTGGAGGGTTAAATTGCATCATCTGTGTAACAGATAATGGGTTAACACCGGAGTCCCCAGTATGTTATATTTGTTTTTCATGGTCTACTTGTCTGTGCTTTGAAGAGAGATGTTTAGCAGAACTGAGTTACACAGGTGACGCTTCCTGTAAGCCGCTGTCACAGGGTGATTTCAGGTACATACCTGTGGTTTCCTTATTGCTCTTCAACACATACAGAACTGGCATGTGAAACTAAAGCTACACACAGCCCAAATGGTCAATGTCCACTTGGGACATTATTGTTGACTGTGTGTTAAAATGGAAAGGACGGTTTATTATTTATTTATTCATTTCATTTCCCTGCCTGACTGTAAAACAATAGAAACCAACTTCCGTGTAAGCTAGTGGAATGGCTGCAAAATATGTTCCTTCCTTTACTTACAGTACAAGCATTTAAATGAATTAGCAATAAAATATGTTTATTGGTACAGATCCCTAGAATGATATCTAGAACTCATATTAAAGTATAAAGCGCCGTCATCTCCTACTGTTGTAACCTGGGAGAGGACACTGTGCCAGGGCAAATTATAGTGTTAGGGCAATGTACACAGGGTTAGGATATTTGTTTGCTTGAAGAGATGAATTGTCAGGGACAAGGCTGTCATCAGTAATCGTGGGGCCCAGTACAAATTAAACTGGCAGCTCCCCCTCCCCCCTCTCCTTAATCATCTGAACGAGCCATGTCACCCAGAACAACAATATGCCCCCAGACTGCCCGACATGCCCCGTACATGCCGCTGAGACCTTGTACATGCCCCTTACTACAGGAGGAGAGAGGTTGGTCCTTTGGTGAACACAGCACAAATACTGAGAGGGACATATCCTGTATATTGCACTGATTCTGAGGAAGATTACCTAGTATTGGCACCAGCCCAGAGACTGCCTTTATACAGGGGAAGCATCCGGGTAAACCCAGTGATTTTCTAAATAGTCATAACAGACCCAACATAACAGTATGCTGGCCCCACATATAATAAATAACACCCCACCCTTAACAATAAAATCATTAAAACCCCCACAAGCACTCACTTAAAATTGATCCTCCCATGTCACCGGGGTCCCACATAGTCCAGGCTATATCATTAATTAAACCTGTGGCCCCACTCAGAATGAGGGGCCTCAACAAATGATTAATTTTTTATTTTTTTTTAAATAAATGCTGGGAATGTATGGCCAGTCTGGTCAGTCTGTACACGTTACACTAGTACCTCTCGTACCCCCCTGATGGCAGTCCTGTCCCATGAATCAAAGTTATATTACAGCACACCAGTGCAAACAAACACAGCAATACTTACATGCCAACCGTAAGTCTTCAGTGTATATTGTGAGTTTGTGATTGTCTACAAGAGGCCAGTTACATGTTTTCAGGCAAGAAAACATGTGCACCTGAAAGAAGAACTATCCATACATAAATATACCTTGGTGCAGTCTACTAAATATTGCTCTTTAGTTATATCCAGAACTGAATCAAACTTGCCTTTACAAGCCATTGCCGCTTTAAAATTTCACTGCAAAGTCACTGCTTTCCGGCGACTTGCAGAAATTGGAGAATGATACATTTACCCCTGGTGGTGTGTGTGACAAAAGGTGATCAGGGAGTCAGAGAGAAGATGAGAGCTGAAGTTATGTCTGAAGTAGTAGTAGTTTAGAGATGAATGAGGAAATGTACAGTGATGCAACAGGTTTTGTTTTTTTGAAAACACTAGCACTTTTTATTGTAGGACTTGTTTTGGGGAGGGCAAGCCCTGTCCTCCCATGCTTTATTTCTGGACTTGTCGCTCATTTCTAGAGAACCTGCTTGGAGCTCTAGTTGTTAGTAATCATTTCAGCTGCCCTATTACTTTACTGCTGTTGCCCTGTTCATTTCTTCTTCTTTTTTTTTTTTTTTGTAATAACTTTATTTATTCAGAGATAAGAAGGTTAAAGTATAACAATGTTTACAGTAGATCTGAAATAAACATGTAGACAAAAAATGATTCTTATTTGCACAAGTCAGATTAGACATGATAAACTTTTGCTGCTAATGGGAAGACTTGACCCCTACTGATTTAAAATAAGTCTGAAGGGCCGTGGATATCTAGAGAATATCCACTGGTTACCAATCAAGAGTAGAGGTGGATTGGCTGTTGGAGGTGGGCACAAGGCTTTTAGGTTGTGCAGAGAGCTGTCTATTGTGGGCATTTGGTGGTGTGTGGTTGGCATGATGTTGTTATATAGTGGGCATACGGTAGGCTCATGATTGTATGTGGTGGGGGACATCGGGCTCTAATGCTTGGTACAGAATTGTGTATGTGGAAATGATAAATCATTTTTTATTAGCACTTTATTTTCGTTTAATCTGTTTATATTGAAGGCAAGGACACAAAAATGATGTATACAACCGTTGTACTCAGTGGTGATGGACAAAACAACAGCATAATCTTCTCATTTGCTTTATAGGTGAACAATGGGGAAATGGGAGAACAAAGGGGAGAAAGAGACAAAAAAAAAGGAGGAGGGAGGGTGAAGTATATGCCAGAAGAGCAATATGCATACACAAAATGAAAACATATGGTGTAGTAGTAAGAGACCGCCCAAGGCCCGTCTTTCATTGGCAATTTTATGGAGAAGAAACAAAAAAGAAGCAAGATTGGGAGGGTATATAGTAAATCAATTGTGCATGATTCCAAGAAAAGGGGGGGGGGGTAGAGTAGAGTCTGGTTACAGCATAATGTTAGTGGGATTCATGCACAACGATACTTGGTAAATTTATTGGGTAGACAACCAACAAGGAATATGACAGTTCTGTTAACATGAAAGCGAGAAAAGCAATCTCCACATCACATTTTTAAATACCGGCCACACTATTCTCATTATTTGATTTTGTTATGTATATATGGGCATGTCTTTATGTGCAGCTCTAACAAACTTGGTCTGTGCCCAGAGTCCCATATTCTGTAAAACTAAGACAACTAGAATCTGGTTGCTATGGGTTACAGTACATCTGTGGAAACAGCACCACAGTTATTAGAAGAGCCCCGTATTGTATTGCAGGAAAAGTGACAGATGCATAACTGATATCCATCTATAATTGTCATTACTTTGCAGCTGTCTGCATCACAATATAGAACTAGTGTCTGCTTGGAGAGTAATTTCTTGAGCAACACAATAACTCCACTTAGGGTATGTCCAGTGCTTTTCACAGTGAAGAATGGTCTATTGTGCTTCAAATACTCTTTACTAAGTCTATGTGAGAGCCATTCTGTTTCTACCCCGGAAAAATATTCAACGTCAAACAATTGCTTCTCTTTTAAAGCAAAAAAACCTTTTTTTCAGTTTTTTTTTTTTTTTTTTTTTACAGCTAAAAATATTCTATATTTTTATATAGTGTTTTACACTTTAGTTCCTTTATTTTTCTGCAAGTGTTTATAACATGTTGGTTATACCTAATCATATAAATAGCTCCCACTCACGTGAATTTAGGTGTGAACATACTCTCTTGCTCGGCTGAAGATACTGTCAGATACTGGACAGATCTATTCACAAAATGCCAATGTCAACTAGTTTCTGTTCCGTTATTCATTTTATTGGTATTTCAAATTTTGTATCACGTTTACAGGAAGATATCTAATGTACAAATAGATGTATTGATTTTTAATACTATTGTGAAAAAGGGAAATAAATAGTTTATTTAAGCACTGTCCACACATTCGCTAATCCTACAGTTCGGCTTTAGTGCACAGCAGATGGATCAGTGGTTAGTTAATCTGAACACGTGTGGCTTTCAGCTACATTGGAGCCTGCTATGCCAATAAGTCAATAACGATCAGGCTTGAATTAAAGGGACAGTGTTGGTAACTACACTAGAACAAATGTATGTTAGATGAGAGGCAACCTCAGAGGTCACAATGGCTAGGTATACTCTTGTTTGTATCTGTGTCGATGTAGTGTCAATCATTTACTGCACAATGAATTGTTTCTGCTTGGGTCCCATTATAACACTCATGTTAAAATGTACATTTATGTCTGGTTTCTCCTTAGGTAAGTAGAATACTCTACAGCTTCTTCACCGCGTTCAAACGCTCATCTAAGCAGCCTACAGATGTAAAGGACTGTACCTTGCCCACACCGGATAGTGATGTCTTCACTTTCACCGTGTCCCTCGAAGTGAAAGAAGATGACGGCAAAGGGAACTTCAGGTGCTTATCGTTTTATTTATATTAGAGTCTTATGTTAAGTAAACATGGTGCCATAGCAACTACTTTAGATATAATACATTATTTTCAAATATCCACATAATCCATAAAAATGGTGAAGTTTGGTCTTCAAACTACAAACTAAACTGCATATTAAAGACATCAGTAACTGAGGCAGCTGAGGACTTGCGATGGGCCTGGGACCGTGTCACATATTATAAACCATTTCCCAATCTGTTTCCATGCAACCTGTGTTGAGCGTTCCAGCTTCAGTGACATTTTACAGAGAGATGGCTGGTTGCCCTCAGTTTCCGTATCCTGATTTATTACAAGGAGCAAAATGTATTATCAGTCTCATAATTCATTTCTAAAGGTTGATGGAAGTAGGGATGCTCGCAGGAGAGATACAAGACAGGCCAATGGAGGAGAGCATTTCATTTTATGGGAAGGTGGTCCATGTGACTCCTT
Organism: Mixophyes fleayi; assembly: GCF_038048845.1. Taxonomy (NCBI): domain Eukaryota; kingdom Metazoa; phylum Chordata; class Amphibia; order Anura; family Limnodynastidae; genus Mixophyes; species Mixophyes fleayi. Next base: position 24,869,243 of record NC_134409.1, on the reverse strand, counting down.
CCCTGTCAGGGGCGGATCTAGACAACTGCTTTACCCCGGGGGCGATTTTAGGGGGGGCGATTTAGGCCCCGCCCCCTTTCTGATTTCTAAGGCTGCCTGCGGCTGCACACTATGTGCAGGTCCGCTCGGCAGTGACAGTGTGCTGCCCCGCTGCTCTGATTGTGTTTAAAACACAATCAGAGCAGCCGGGCAGCACACTGTCACTGCTGAACGGACCTGCACAGTGTGCAGCTGTCGGCAGCAAGCCCCCCCCGGATCCGCCACTGTTCCCTGTACACCGCAGCCAGTCTCCAGCTCACTGCTTGCGGACTGCAGAATGAAGTGCAACAGGTTTGATCTTTGTGATTGTTGTGCACTTCTCCATTCACACCTTTGTGCTGGAGGAGATTAGTGACATTGTAGCTACAGTGAATGAAGATGGCAGCAGTCTAAAGGTTTCATGTATGAATGTCCACTCTAGCAAACACAATATCTTCCACCCAGCCAGACTACAGTAAAGCATACTTGGCCGTTTGCTGACGTGGAGTCACGTGGCTTTGGATTCCATAGATCTGGATGTCCAGCGTGGTGCAAAAAAGGACTCGCCCCAAAGGTTTTTCGGGAGCCAGTGGTGGAGGGTGAATATAGAACTAAAAGTAAAAAATATAATTATAACATAAATAATATAACAACAAATGAAATGGTAAATGGAACAAACTAATTGAGTTGAAAAATCTTAGCGGAAGGAGGACATTGGAAAATTAATGATGTAATAATATTTTGAAAAGTAAAAGACAGGATAATAATTAGTGTAAAAGGTTTATGTGGGCAATGAATGCAATAATTATAATCAAACAGGGGTATTCAATTAGCCGCAAGTTTTTTTTAAAACCGCGTTAACTCATTTTATTGCTATTTTTTTAAAATCATTTTCGAGCGGGTTAAGTTTACCCGTGATTCAATTCCATTTTTAACGCTCCATTTTTTTTTTCATGAAACGGCCAGAGGCAGACGCGTTAAAAGCTATTCAGTTGTTTAACACGGCGCGTTAAACAGGCCAATATGCTGTTTTATCTTGCACCTCTTTGGGGTGTGATAAAAATAGAAAACCTAAGATAACTATTTGAAATCATGTAATAATGGGGAAAAAAAGGATAAACTATGTTTATCAGTAATGGCTAACATGTAAAAGCTGATTTACTTGTGAAAAAATGATGAAAAAAAATAGAAACCTAAAAAAATAAAAATCACTAATTATATTTATGTATATTTTTGGTACAAATATGTATGTACTAATGTGTTTTGACATGGTATAGATGATTCTATAGTAAAAAATAGTGAAATAAAAAAAAAAATGCTAAAGAAAGTACTGTAATGTAGATATTATAAACTAGAATGGTTGTGTAATGCAATCTAATGTATGAAAATGTATGGCAATCCTTTTTTTTGTGTTATACATGACCGCATTAAACACTCCCCTTCACTCCCCTAATAACTCGCAAACACAATGATTAACGTGTGGGGGCAGCATTCCCTCTTTTTCAATTGAATTGCACAAGTTTTCACGCTGCGTTAACTAAAAACGGTCGATATAGCAGTTAAAAACCCGCGTGTGATTTTTTTATTTTTTTTATTGCGGCAGGGGGAAAAAAAAATTGCTGTCAATTAAATACCCCCCAAAGTGTATGATATACACCTCTTTAAAGTTCTTTGTGGTGGTAGTAGATGGATAGGGTGTGAATATGGTTCTATGGATAAAAATGAATAGAATAAAGTAAATGAAAAATAAAGTGCTATAGATCTGGTCCCAGGTAAAGTTTATGACCGAACATTTTACAGATCCTAATTGGTCGTATATGATGTTTGAAAGTGAAATTAGTCCCTTTTTAGAATTTCTTCTTTTGCATAATTTCGATAGACGCTGTAAATATTTCTATGGATTTCTATCTATTGTTGTCATACTTTGGCATTACTGGTTACTATTCACTTTCTATAACTGAGCCTGAGAAGTGTTCCTGAAAGAAAAGAAGATATTTTGATATTTACTGCTCCCAGTAGCTATGTTTGACATACCAATGTTACAATTACAGATTACAATGGCTGTCATCTCGGTATTCACAAGCCGGGGAAGAAAATTGTCCATCCTGCATGCAAATGAAAAATGTTTTGAATAGTTTCTAAAATAGATCATTCAGAAAAGATCTTTTATTTCTTTTGTTATTATGTGTATAAACAGCTGTGATCTTGCATGTTTTCTCGTTTCCGTAATTCGCTATCAAATTGCTCTTAAGTATAGGAATCTCAAAGAGCTTTATAAGGCACATTGTGCTCTAGTTAGAAATCAATAGACAGCAGAGTACCAGCTAGGGCCAAAGCACCTGCCTTGTTGTCCTTATTGTGTGCTACTCAGCACATGGGCGACTTTAAAAAAAAAAAAAAAAAAGACCACAAAATCGAATACACTTGGCATAGATACAGAAGCTAGTAATCGCATTCATAGATATATATGCACAAGTTCCCATACCTTGGCAAAACAAGAAGCTGAATGCAAACAATCTGTTATCAGTCATCTTGGGTTGCAAAGAGACTGACTGTAGTGTTCTTAAATAGGACACCTGAAATGAAGTCATCATCAGCTATTTATATAGCGCCACTAATTCCGCAGCGCTGTACAGAGAACTCACATCAGTCAGTCTGCTGCGCGTATGAAAACCGCTCCCTACGTCATCACAGCGTTATCTCAAATATCGCCTCTAATAAGCTCCTGCAACTTCTAGATACATGTGTAAATTCATTAGTACCTTTTTTTTTTTTATATATAAGACAACATCTATCTAATGTTTAGTGGTTTTCTAAATGCGTTCTAACCCTCAAACACGTATCCTTAACTTTGCTTAGTACAAGTGAAGTGTTTGCTAGACGTCATTCAATGCTCCTTCTCTGCGCGGACTGAGAGATAGCTTACAGGGTGATGTATATTACATTCCACACCCTAGGAATTCCTCCCAACATGATTGTTCTGCTATTAGGCCATGCTCCAAATGATTGTACTATCAGAGGTTGATCACCCCTGAATGAAACTGACAGAAGAACTTGAGGAGTAGATAAGTTAATTATGGAGTATAGACAACAACAAAGGCTCTCTGTTCCAAAGCTCATCTAGTCTACAGTTATTAAGACCTCTGTGGAAATTAGACAAAATTCTGCTACATTAATTATTTTTAGTTTTAAATTGAGCAAAGGGAAAATAAAAAAATTAATTGAGATTATTTTCTCATGTAAACTAAACGTATGTATTACTTAACAGCCCAGTTCCAAAGGATCGAGATAAACTGTTCTTCAAGCTGAAGCAGGGGCTAGAGAAGAAAGTGGTGATCACCATCCAGCAGGTGTCAAACAAGGAACTGGTGGTGGAAAGGTGAGTACAACTCTATGTACTTATTTATCTTGTTAGGGTAATTTTACCTCTCCTTTATCAAGTCCCTTCAGATATCAGTGAGATAAGATGCTGGTTAACCAGGAGATCAGTAATCAAGACACAGATGTGCCAATGTCAAGATGGAACTGAGCTGTGCTTATTTATTAGTGGGCTACATTTATACATGAAAAAGTGTTTGATCTGGTTATAGGATAGAAATACATGATTGATATTTTCCTGAGTAAATATAAATCTTCTGACAAAGCTAGTTAGTTCTCTTCATGTCACTTTTATGGGTTCTTCTTATCAACTTTCGTTGGCGCCAGTACTCCCAATGTCATCATTCGTTATCTCATGTCCTAGGCCTCCATCCGGGGTCTTTGAGATAGTTCAAGGCTGGAGCTGGTGATTACGCTGAATGTATTTTTAAGGCAAATACCAACATTTTTAACTCCTTCACATATCATTATTACCATTATCGCTGAGGACCCTAGAAATCCTTTCACAATCTTTATTTGCTTCACTAATATGCTGCGTCACCTATTAAATATACCAACAAATTTGGATTTTTTTTATACAAGTTAAGATGACCAAACGGGTCATTTTTACTCATGGAAACCCCTTCCAAGCTGCTAATGTGTCTTTAGATAAACTCTCACTAGTAAAGTTATCTTTGTTTCAAATGGATGTTATACTCTCCGCAAAACAGCCCAACCCCTATCGCCGCTGAGAACTTTAATATCCCCAAAGTGGAAAGGTAGATGGGTAACTAAATAATAATGTCTTTTCAGCTTCAGATAGCTTCCAAAACCGAGTGGCCTCATGCACAATATGTTTTATCATGTTTCAAAATTATTTTCTATATTTCTTTTTAATTTGAAATGATCCCTCCACATTGTTTTTTCCAATGTGCTGTCTGACTCTCTCAAATTTGTAACAATAGGGGGGGGGTTTGTTCTAGAAATTACACTTGTTCCCCTCCCTGAGCTATGTATATAGCAGTGTATAGCATGATCAAAGACATACTGGTAGGTTAATTGTCTTCTGATAACATTAACACTAATGTGAGTGTCTATGTGACAGAAATTATAGATTGTAAGCTCCACTGGGGCAGAGACTGGTGTGATTTAAATATTCTCTGTAAAGCATGGGGTAATATGTCAGCATTTTATATAAAAAAAATCTGTTAATAAATTGATACAGTTTTATGACCAGTGTATTACTCCAGTAACAGCCCTGTGACCAGTATATTATGTGACCATTGCATTAATACAGTAACAGCCCTGTGACCAGTATAGGTCATCAGCATTGCCTTAATACAGTAACGGCACTGTGATCGGTATGGGACGTGACCATTGCATTAATACAGTAACAGCGCTGGGACCAGTATATGACGTGACCATTGCATTAATACAGTAACAGCGCTGGGACCAGTATATGACGTGACCATTGCATTAATACAGTAACAGCGCTGGGACCAGTATATGACGTGACCATTGCCTTAATACAGTAACAGCACTGTGACCAGTATATGACGTGACCATTGCATTAATACAGTAACAGCGCTGAGACCAGTATATGACGTGACCATTGCATTAATACAGTAACAGCGCTGGGACCAGTATATGACGTGACCATTGCCTTAAGACAGTAACAGCACTGTGACCAGTATATGACGTGACCATTGCATTAATACAGTAACAGCGCTGGGACCAGTATATGACGTGACTATTGCATTAATACACTAACAGCCCTCTGACCAGTATAGGTCATCACCATTGCCTTAATACAGTAACAGCACTGTGACCAGTATGGGACGTGACCATTGCTTTAATACAGTAACAGCACTGTGACCAGTATATGACGTGACCATTGCATTAATACAGTAACAGCCCAGTGACCAGTATATGACGTGGCCAGTGCATTAATACAGTAACAGCCCTCTGACCAGTATAGGTCATCACCATTGCCTTAATACAGTAACAGCACTGTGACCAGTATATGACGTGACCATTGCCTTAATACAGTAACAGCACTGACCAGTATATGACGTGACCATTGCATTAATACAGTAACAGCCCAGTGCCCAGTATATGACGTGGCCAGTGCATTAATACAGTAACAGCACTGTGACCAGTATATGACGTGGCGAGTGCTTTAATACAGTAACAGCCCAGTGACTAGTATATGACGTGACCATTGCCTTATTACAGTAACAGCATTGTGACCAGTATATGACGTGACCATTGCATTAATACACTAACAGCCCTCTGACCAGTATAGGTCACCACCATTGCCTTAATACAGTAACAGCACTATGACCAGTATGGGACGTGACCATTGCATTAATACAGTAACAGCCCAGTGACCAGTATATGACGTGGCCAGTGCATTAATACAGTAACAGCCCTCTGACCAGTATAGGTCATCACCATTGCCTTAATACAGTAACAGCACTGTGACCAGTATATGATGTGACCATTGCCTTAATACAGTAACAGCACTGACCAGTATATGACGTGACCATTGCATTAATACAGTAACAGCCCAGTGACCAGTATATGACGTGGCCAGTGCATTAATACAGTAACAGCACTGTGACCAGTATATGACGTGGCGAGTGCTTTAATACAGTAACAGCCCAGTGACTAGTATATGACGTGACCATTGCCTTATTACAGTAACAGCATTGTGACCAGTATATGACGTGACCATTGCATTAATACACTAACAGCCCTCTGACCAGTATAGGTCACCACCATTGCCTTAATACAGTAACAGCACTATGACCAGTATGGGACGTGACCATTGCCTTAATACAGTAACAGCACTGTGACCAGTATATGACGTGACCATTGCATTAATACAGTAACAGCGTTGGGACCAGTATATGACGTGACCATTGCCTTAAGACAGTAACAGCACTGTGACCAGTATATGACGTGACCATTGCATTAATACAGTAACAGCGCTGGGACCAGTATATGACGTGACCATTGCATTAATACATTAACAGCCCTCTGACCAGTATAGGTCATCACCATTGCCTTAATACAGTAACAGCACTGTGACCAGTATGGGACGTGACCATTGCTTTAATACAGTAACAGCACTGTGACCAGTATATGACGTGACCATTGCATTAATACAGTAACAGCCCAGTGACCAGTATATGACGTGGCCAGTGCATTAATACAGTAACAGCCCTCTGACCAGTATAGGTCATCACCATTGCCTTAATACAGTAACAGCACTGTGACCAGTATATGACGTGACCATTGCCTTAATACAGTAACAGCACTGTGACCAGTATATGACGTGACCATTGCCTTAATACAGTAACAGCACTGTGACCAGTATATGACGTGACCATTGCCTTAATACAGTAACAGCACTGTGACCAGTATATGACGTGACCATTGCATTAATACAGTAACAGCCCAGTGACCAGTATATGACGTGGCCAGTGCATTAATACAGTAACAGCCCTCTGACCAGTATAGGTCATCACCATTGCCTTAATACAGTAACAGCACTGTGACCAGTATATGACGTGACCATTGCCTTAATACAGTAACAGCCCAGTGACCAGTATATGACGTGGCCAGTGCATTAATACAGTAACAGCACTGTGACCAGTATATGACGTGGCGAGTGCTTTAATACAGTAACAGCCCAGTGACTAGTATATGACGTGACCATTGCCTTATTACAGTAACAGCATTGTGACCAGTATATGACGTGACCATTGCATTAATACACTAACAGCCCTCTGACCAGTATAGGTCACCACCATTGCCTTAATACAGTAACAGCACTATGACCAGTATGGGACGTGACCATTGCATTAATACAGTAACAGCCCAGTGACCAGTATATGACGTGGCCAGTGCATTAATACAGTAACAGCCCTCTGACCAGTATAGGTCATCACCATTGCCTTAATACAGTAACAGCACTGTGACCAGTATATGACGTGACCATTGCCTTAATACAGTAACAGCACTGACCAGTATATGACGTGACCATTGCATTAATACAGTAACAGCCCAGTGACCAGTATATGACGTGGCCAGTGCATTAATACAGTAACAGCACTGTGACCAGTATATGACGTGGCGAGTGCTTTAATACAGTAACAGCCCAGTGACTAGTATATGACGTGACCATTGCCTTATTACAGTAACAGCATTGTGACCAGTATATGACGTGACCATTGCATTAATACACTAACAGCCCTCTGACCAGTATAGGTCACCACCATTGCCTTAATACAGTAACAGCACTATGACCAGTATGGGACGTGACCATTGCCTTAATACAGTAACAGCACTGTGACCAGTATATGACGTGACCATTGCATTAATACAGTAACAGCCCAGTGACCAGTATATGACGTGACCAGTGCATTAATACAGTAACAGCCCAGTGACCAGTGTATGACGTGGCCAGTGCATTAATACAGTAACAGCCCAGTGACCAGTATATGACGTGACCATTGCATTAATACAGTAACAGCCCAGTGACCAGTGTATGACGTGGCCAGTGCATTAATACAGTACCAGCACTGTGACTAGTATATAACATGGCTGTTGCATTAATAGTGTCAGCATCATGACCAGTATATGACGTGGCCATTGCATTAATACAGTAACAGCCCAGTGACCAGTTATCTGATGTCGCCATTGCATTAATACAGCCCAAGTGACCAGATTATAAATACTGTTCAATGAGATTCAGTAAATTCAGCCGCATGAAGATAATATTGATACAGCTGCACGTGGAAGCTGTTATCCATCTTGTTGACTATATTTAGACCTTAGATTTATAACTTTCCTACCAAATAGCACCATAATCTAATGTTATTATCCTTCTGGTCTCATTGTGAACTGCACAGAAATGAAAACTTTTAATGGTAAATATTAGGAGTTGGTCATTCCACCAGGTTATTCACACCAATTACATGTAACCTGCTCTGTCATTGGTTGCTTTTTCTGCAGTGAATTTAGGTAGCCAATTGGAGTTCACAAAAGAAAACCAACCGTATTGCAACCTGAAACCAATGCATGCTGCTAGAAATAGCAAAATGCAGGATCATTGTGAATTCACCCGACAGTTTCAGTCGGTTTTTCAAATATCACACCGTTCTATAACTGGCCTGATCCATTAGGAATAAAAAACTCCATAGACTTAAGTTTTCACATTCATTTCATTGTGGTGGAAACTCCATATAAATGAGACCTTCAAGACTATGCTGGTGAATTCACCTTGTTTTAAACTGACATATATTGCTAAAAATAGCTACTACAAGGATTAGAGAGTTCTGAAAAACCCCACCCCTCTTGTGATTTCAATTTAAAAAGATGTAAAGTAGACCTTCAATAGAACCCCCCCAGTCCCATAGAGTTTATATATTTTAAAGAAACTTTGCTTGATATAATTTATTTGAAATATTTTTAAGGACCACTAGAACGAAAACTCAAGCTGATACCGTAGGTTAAGTCATCTTGAAACATTCATGAGTGTTTCTGGAATTTTTGCCTCCCACTACTGAATACAGCTTGATTACCCTAATTTAGAGACCTACTTATCAAACACTTAATGAAAGTGGTTAATGACTTCCCTGTTTGTTGCAAAAAAAAATAAACTAAGGTCAGTCATTTTCTAGTTATATATATATATATTTTGTTAAAGATCGTTTTGCTATTTGGCATTTAAGGGCTGGAAGAATTGTTAGTAGCTCTTTTACATACAGCAGCTTGTGTTCTGTAACATCTCTTTTGCTGCCAGAGATGTGTGCTGCTCTTGTTCCCCAGGTTACCGCACTATTGTTTACCTTTTTGTGCTTCATCAGGAGTACCATTTTGTGCTTCATCATGAATACCTTTTTGTGCATCATCAGGAGTACAGTTCTAATGGTTTAATCTCAAAAGACAAATTTTATATTGTAGTTTATTTTTTAAAGACGGACGAGACTCTTTGATATGATAAATAAGTAAATATATTTATCGGAAACGCATAGGTGATAAACGGAACATATTTTTAGAAAAATAAACTGTTTCATGATTTTTCTCCTGACTATTTGAATCCAATTAATTCAACCCATGAAATATACCACAAATTTTACTCTGCAGCTTCTGATGTTTGTAGTAATGCCAAATGTGTTTTACTTTATTGAAGTTTTGTTTTACTTATGTGGCTCCTAATAAAGTTTCCGATAAGCCCCGGGAGTCCCTCCGATACCACAGCATTTGTGTATGTTATACTTTTATGTTTGTAAATGGATGGGATGTCCCAATCGCTTCCTGTATGTGAGCCAGGTTCACTGACTGCACGGGAATAATAGAAACACAGGGAATAGAGGATCTACACCGGCTGCACGTTCCGTGTCTGTGATGGCGAAAGGGTTAAAGCAAACCAAGAAATGCAACATATGAGTGTTCTAATACTAAAGTAGCAACTAGTAACATTTATAACTGTCAATAACTGAGTGTATTATGCAAAAATATATCTTGACTTGTCAGTAATCCTGTTGTAGAACGCTGCAGAAAGCCTTGTTTATTTCACCTGGCTGATAACAGAGAATGTACTCACACACAGCAAGTGTAAATACATTATCTAAAGTACCATGTGCTGTTTACTGTATGCATTTATTATTAGTTCTTGTTCAAATCAACTTATTTAAGCGTGGACATGAAAGGGACACACACGAAATATAAATATGTTTATTTGTCAGGGTATTGATAGACTGTGTTTCTACACTGCACATGTGTTCCAGCAGGTGGCGGTCTTGTCTAGTAAAACCTACAAATGTGCTAATCCAGTATAGCAGTGGTTCTCAAACTTGTGCAGTTTACAGCACCCTTGAAGTCTCCATAATTTTTTCAAGGCACCCCTCCAAAATAATTACTGAGCAGTCCCGTTTTATAAGTAGTCAAAAAAACGCAATAAGTATTTAGGTCAGGACAGAAATCTTTTATTTATTTGTATGCAAAAATAATACACATAAATCCAAGGGAAAATAATATTTTTATATATTTTTTTCAATTATATTTTATGACAAAGAATAATTTACAGCTAACTCACACTGTGCCCCCTTCATCTACATTCTGTGCCCTCCTTCATCTCCACACACTCTGTGCCCTCCTTCATCTCCACACACTCTGTGCCCTCCTTCATCTCCACACTCTCTGTGCCCTCCTTCATCTCCACACACTCTGTGCCCTCCTTCATCTCCACACACTCTGTGCCCTCCTTCATCTCCACACACTCTGTGCCCTCCTTCATCTCCACACACTCTGTGCCCTCCTTCATCTCCACACACTCTGTGCCCTCCTTCATCTCCACACACTCTGTGCCCTCCTTCATCTCCACACACTCTGTGCCCTCCTTCATCCTCTCACTCTGCCCCGCCCCCTCTGCATCCCGGGGCCAGGAAGAAAAAAAAACAACCAAAAACAACTTACCAATTCGGCTGTGCCCAGGACCCAGCATCCTCCTCTCTCCTGCCGCTTGTCACTGAATGCCGGGCGCCCGGCATTCAGTGAGAAACGAGGAGAGAGGAGGATGCTGGGTCCCAGACACTTCCGGATTGGTAAATTTTTGGGATTTTTTGGTTTTTTTTTTTGTCTTCCTGGCCGTGGCACCCCTGTGACAGCCCCTTGGCACCCCTGGTTGCCAGGGCACACACTTTGGGAACCGCTGCAGTATAGTAAGGAGCGCTCTGTATATTTAGTAATTCCCAGGTATAGTATACTCTCTTTTATATTTCACCAATCTGTTTTTATTTGTTATAGTAGTAGCACTTGTGTGTCATGAAGGCTGTGACATTGCCTCAAAATATAGCCTGGCTACAATATAATTGTAGTGTAAAACACTACATTGTGCTGGTCCTGGGCTCTGTGTCCTGTTAGTATTGGACTTCCTTTGTCTGCAGTTTTATTATATTGGAACAAAAACATTGATATAAACGCCAATATTTTTTTTTCATTTTGTTTAATGGGTCTTCCACAACGGGTAATAGGGTTAATAATATGAAGCGGTGGTAAAAGCAGAATAGGTGGTGACTCTGTATTCTGCAGGTGTATTGTCTAGGAGATATGGGGTTAATGATGGCAGAGGTCTGATCAGCCCTGACATACACAACGCTTGCACTACAGCACATGTTAACGAATGATCCCCAAAGTAAAATACCAATAATTAATGGAACGAGCAAAAGTTACCAAACCGTTTCTTTTTGTCAGGAGCCCAGATTAATATTGAGCCTGTTTCAGAGTTGTGAGCTTACAGTCTAAATTCCCTAATATACACACACACACACACACACACACACACACACACACACACACACACACACGGGTCAATTTGATAGAAGCCAATTAACCTACTAGTATGTTTTTGGATTGTGGGAGGAAACCCATACAAACTCCACACAGATAAGGCCATGGTCGGGAATTGAACTCATGACCCCAGTGCTGTGAGGCAGAAATGCTAACCACTTAGCCACCGTGCTGCTCAGCCAATCAGATGATTGGAATGTTGAGTGCGCTGATCTTGTGGGAGGCAGAGACGTTTGTTCTGATGGGAGTTAGTGAGGACAGGGGCTGCATGTGCCTGGGGCAGTGTTGTAGTGTGCAGAGAGAATAGAGGCAAGTGGGACGCCATAGACTGCCGGTTAGATAGTGGAAGGAGCAGGGTCGCCAACAGCACAAAGTAGTGATTTTGGGCTCCTATGAAACAGGTGCAGGAAGAAGCACTTGTATATGAAACAAAACTGCATCTGCATGTCAGACTAAGGAAAGTTAATGTCTGAATGGTCTCAGTAAATTGCTTCATGTTGGGAAATGTTCAAGTGAGAACACCAAGCGTTTTCATGACTTCATTATGAATTTATTAGACTTATTTATTGCAATATATTAATGTGGACCACACAGTGGATGCAGCCAATATTCACCCTATCAGAGTGATGCAAAGTGCCCTTTATCGCAGCTCCTGGTCCAGTAAGAGGCTGCATGCTCATGAACAATGGTTCACTCTACAGAATGGCAGCCTCCACTGTGTGCAGTCGATCCATTTTAGATGATGAGTAACAAATGGCTCTTTTTTTTTTTGTTGTTGTTGGGTCCTTTCTTAGAAAGCATCATGTGAGAAACATTTATCAGAAACTGAAGGTTCCTGTCTTTATCATTAGAAAGAAGGATTATCATTAAAAAGATTCATATAATCCGTGTAAAATGCGTTTTAAATCAGCAGGTGTTTTCATTTTCCCTCTGCTTAGTCCAGTCACAGAGCACATCCAATTGCCATTTATATTTCAACTGTGTTAATTTAAAGGCCCTGTTAAACCCTCATCCAATTGCATGAAAGCCGAGCACAGATGCGCGGTAACAACATCTCCTAGATTAAATGCCATTTTTAACCTTAACATTTCCTGTGTTTACCTGCACTCTGTAATGTGCAGCCCTTTAATGCTTTGAAGTGGACGTGATTTAATAGTAAATTTTTAATATATTTCCTATCTATCAAGCTTGGTGCTTTTTCCAGAAATATGCTATTTTAAGAGAGCAGCCAAGTATTTTAAATATAAAGAAGTTTGTTTTGTTATGTAATAAAAGATAAAATTCACTATTTACCAAATTATGGAGGGGGGGGGGGGTACCCCAGATTCCGGCGTCCTGCGCACTTTTTAGTGATGTGGGTAGATTTGGGCGAAAATCACTTGATTGCTTCATGAAAGCCCCCAATTACCTGATTCCCCGCGCCCCTATCCCCCTTCCTCAGTTGCAGTTCACCTCCCCTCCCCTCCGGGACATCAGATATTTTGTGCATACTTGTCGACATTTTCTGCCTCCAATGTGTATAGTCATCAGATATGTTTTAAGAAGGTTTAAATGGCTGTTTAATCCGCATTTATTTTTTCCACTTTTGTCATGGTAGCTGCAGATTTGGTGCACAATTCAGATTGAGTTTGATGTGTGCAGATGTCGTGGTGCTGTAAATGTACATTAATTTATATAAAACATTACTCATGTGTCTGGATAATTGTTATATGGATGTGTCACAAATAGATGTCTATTCAGCCTCTGCCTACCAGATTGTCAGTCTTTATACTGATGTCCGTGGGTGCTCTATAGAAAAGGTGGCCAGCAGTGTTTGTATGGTGGTATATGGTTATTCTGATTTATAGTTCCTTGACTACATTACAAGGCGGTCGGGTCCTTACGTCCCATCTATATAATGACACTAATTAAATTGGTCCTAACAAAGGTCTGTGTGTTTAGCACTACTCTCACACAGCCTCAATCACCTTTCACTAATACCTGCTCTTAGTGTTTCTAATCCTTTCATGTGAAAACCCTTTTATTATTTTAGTATTGCTAATTAAATGTTAACTTTTGAAGTTTTGCTTCATTGCAACTCGTTTGTGTTGTCTAGGATGACTGTTGTAGTTTTGTGTCATTTGTTGATGTAATGTAGTCTTTCCGCTAGATTATAGCATTATAACTGTTTAACAACAATAGTTCATTCTGCTTATGGGGTCTTCTGAAAGAATTGAGAAATAACAGCTAGGAGTTTCCTAATCCATGTTTTAGCAAATAATATCAAAAGTGACCTGGATGTTGCCTGATGGGAGCAGGGCCGTTGCTAGGGTCCTCGGCGCCCTAGGCACAATGTCAGAATCGCTGACAAAAAAAAATCTGACCTCTCCCCCCCCCCCTCCGGCACAATGTATAAAACTACCCCCACCAAAGTTTTCAAGTATGCAGATTATCTGTGTTCTGAGAACTTGACATGACTGAGGCATGTAAAGACTACATTGTCATGAGCTTTGTGCCTAATTGCTGCCAATACTTCCTAACCTATTGTGATGGTGGCTCTTTAAACAGGTAAAGAAGGTAACAGTCCACTGAATGTTTTAGCAGGAATGTATATTGCAGAAAGACCAGAGAATATGCGTGTGGTCACCTAGAACAGGCTTGGTTAAACTGTGGCTCTCCGGGTGTTGTGAAACTACAAGCTCCAGCATGCTTTGCTTGTAGATAACCAGCTGATATCCGGCAGGGCATTCTGGGACTTGTAGTTTCACAGCACCTGGAGAGCCACAGCTTGGCCAGGCTTGACCTAAAACATTGAAGGCAGGCGTTCTCTAATCAGCGTGTTTGACATGTAAACATTAGCTGGTAACCTCACTACTTAGATCTGATGGTTACATTTGACCTAGCAGTTATCTTATACTCTTGCATTGGTAGATCTAAATCTCATGTAGCGAAAACTTCTATCCCTATTGGTAAGTCAGGAGTTGTGGTACATGCACCCTCAGGGGCACATAACACATACAGGGAGTATTTAATGTAACAGGTTACAGTGCTCAAAGAGTAGTACAGAGAAAATTTAGAGCGTGTATTACTTAAAAATGAATGGACCTAAACGTGTATTTGGTAAACGTGTATATACATACTGTTTGGCTCCAGTTGTTATAGAACTATATATCCCACCATGCCAGGCTGCCAGGGCATGGCCATAGAGACGCGGGTTGTGTAAGCCTTAGATAAGCTTGTACTTGGTAAGAAAAGGTTGCATTTTTGTCACAGTCATGGGTAAACATGTGTAAATAATTTTTACATTCATGTAATATAACCCATATGTTCCTAATGCATGCTATTAGGCCCATTCAGTTTGTAGAAATGTGTTTTTTTTTTTTTGTTTTGATGGTTGTATCCTTGGCCAGTCAGTGTTGTTCATGTTCATCCCTCCAGCTCACAACCGCTCCACTCGTTTGACTACGCTATTTTCTTCTTTGTTCTGCGTCCTCTGTTCCCATCTGTCCTGGTGCTATCACTTTATCACATCACTTGTCCTTCATCTCGGCTTCAACCCAATTATATTCTGTTCATTTCCTGTTCCACATTGTGCAAAAATAAAAAAGGAATGAACTGCTTTAAAACACTTGTTCACGTCTCTCCGTTCAGTATTTGTTGCAGCCAATCTGCACATTTGCTCGTTATTGTGGCGGTCCTCTAAGTGCTCACTTGAAAGCGGAAGCGTTTTCAGTAGCGGTAGCTTAGTTCTTGCTTTGCCCATGTACCCATTAACCCTAATTTTTAGCATATTGATATTAATGCTTCACAGAAGCTTGTACTGCGAAGACTGCTGAAACTTCAACCCATTCTTTCCCTATTCATAGAGTCCATGTGTTCTGGAGATAAGACAGATGATCTTATGGAATGGTATTATTAGGGTGGGGTTACATCTGTCTTTATATATCAAGAATGTTGCAGTACCGTGACCAAGAGTCAGCTGACCACTTCTGTTCTCTTTTTTTTTTTTTTTTCCAAACTAGACATTTTGACGTGTAAACTATTCTCGTGTACGATTTATATAAAAAAAAAAAAAGGTTCCTGGGATTGGTCTAGGCCTTACAGGGAGACACACTAACACAGGTTTGTGTGCTGCTTATATGTACAATACACTATGGGGGTTATTCAATTGTCCGCAAGTTTTTGTTTTTTTCCCCGTAGCGTAAAAAAAAAATTAAAAATCTCCCACGGGTTTTTAACTACAATTTTTAGTTAGCGTAACACGAAAACTTGTGCAATTCAATTGAAAAAGAGGGAACGCTGTCCCTGCATGTTAAACATTGTGTTTGCGAGTTTTTAGGGGAGTGAAGGGGAGTTTTAACGCGGTCATGTATAACACAAAAAAAAGGTTTTGCATACATCTTCACACATTAGATTGCATTACACATTGATAATATCTACATTACAGTACTTTCTTTAACATATTTTTTAATTTAACTATTTTTTTTTTTTTTTTACCATAAAATCATTTATGCCATGTCAAAACACATTACTACATTTATATATGTACCAAAAACATACATAAATATAATTATTTAGTGATTTTCTTTATTTATTTTTGTTTATTTTATTTCATTATTTTTTCACAAGAAAGTCTACTTTTACATGTTAGGCATTAGTGATAAACATAAGTTTAACTTTTTTTTCACATTATTACATGATTTCAAATATTTTTCAGAGGTTTTTTATTTTTATCACACCCCAAGGAGGTGCGAGAAAAAACAGCATATTTGCCTGTTTGACGCGCCGCGTTAAAAAACAATTGAATAGCTTTTAACGCCTCTTGCACACCCTATACTTTCGATAGACCTTTTACTGGAGCGCGAGATGACCGTTTCATGAAAAATGAGCGTTAAAAATGGAATTGAATCGCGGGTAAAGTTTACCCGCTCGAAAATGATAATAAACAGTGATAAAATGACTTAACGCGGTCAAAAAAAATAATTCGCTAACAATTGAATACCCCCATATACGTAAAAATTATGTAATGTGTGGTGATATTTAACCCTTTCAGATGTGACCGTTTTTGTTTAATATATGATGCTGCCCAAGCAGTAGCCATCTTTTTCACATTCCTCACTCTTAAAACGTTTTCTCCTCCTGATTATTGTGTGTGACACAGACGGAGGTGCAGGATAGATTCTCCCAACTTTTCTTGGACTCCCCTCCCTGTACAGAGGATGTGAAAGGAGATATTTTGTCTAACCGACCCCTCCTGCTTGTCTAATATCACTCGCAGACTGTTCTGCAGTAGAAAGCCTGACAGACTGAACACAAAACACACACTTATGTGGATCTCACACACTGGACGGAGTGCAGACACAATTAATCTCCTTTAAATGCATCCTGCTGTTCTGGGGACCATGTGATCCTCTACTCAGAGGGTCACGTGTTCCGTGTGGTGCACATGATCTTGCTACATGGAACATCTTATGCATTCAATTAAATAAATAATTGAATCATTCTTTTCTCCTGATTGACATTAAACGTGTCATATATAAGATGAGTGTTATGCTGTATACTCTATATTGGGCTTACCTGATAAAATGTACTTGTGACGCCTCGGCTATGATTGGACATTGGTCCAGTCTTCGCAGAGGAATGTAAACCTTTTTTGGGCATTTTCAGGTTGTGCACATTTGCTGGCAACACTTTAGTTTATTTAAAGATTAGCCTTTTTTTGTATTCTAGAGCGATGAAATATATTTGCCTCCCCTTAAACGTTTCTCTATGCAGAACTCTATAATTGATACTATCCTTTTAGTATAGTTTATAATTGTACAATATGGGTCATGGGTTTGATTCCCAAACAGGGGCCTATCTGTGTAGAGTTTGTATGTTCTCCCCGTGCTTGCGTGGGTTTCCTCTGGGTGCTCCGGTTTTCTCCCAAACTCCAAAAACATACTGGTAGGCTAGTTGGCTGCTGTCAAAATTAACCCTTATGTGTGTATGTGTGACTGTGTGTGTTAGCTAATTTAGACTGTAAGCTCCATTGGGGCAGGGACTGATGTGAATGACAAGTATTCTCTGTAGAGCGCTGCAAAATTTTTGGCGCTATATAAATAAATGGTGTTGATGATTTGCTTGCTACTGTATTTGCAATTTCCTCCACCTAATTTTTTTTATTATTTTTTACAGATGTTTTGGGATGCTGCTGAGTCCAGGCAGAAATGTGAAAAATAGTGACATGCATCTCCTGGATATGGTAATTATTACATTGCACCCCATTTAACAGTTTTGCAGTTGGTTTAAAGTTCTAGTTGGTAAACTCCCACCATGTTATTGGCTGGTGGCGTTGTCCTATCCAGTAGAAGGCGACCACCACTTATTACATAGTTCAGCACCATAAACTCTAAGGAAGTATAACAACAGGTATTGTGGGGATTGCCAAAAATATTTTATTTGCTTGTTTTGCTTTCTTTTTAAACAGGAGAATCAAATATTTTCAACAATAATTACTATTATATCGACAATGGGTAAAATGGCACCTGAAAGCACAACAAGTGGGCAGTCTTTGGCACCCCCACTATTGGTCATCTACATCCTTTATGTACAGCCAATCACTGGTAACTGGAACCTGGCAAGGTATCATGGGAGATGAAGTTCATTGCAGTTGCCCTCCTCTGATTCATAATAGTTATACTGTAAGACACTGAGAACAAGTCTGACTGTTCCTCATCAGGAGGTGGGGGTTCCCCAGAAAGCAGGCCTGGACATTCTGTGGCTCTCCATGTGTTGGCAACTACAAGCCCCAGCATGGTCTACAAACAGATAGCCAACTGGTACCTGGGACTTGTAGTTTTACAACACATTGGAAGTCATAGGTTGACAGTATTGTAATTTAAATTAATTTACCAGCAGTGAGAGCAATCTGCATCTTGGCTGGCTTCAATATGTTGTGTTGGGATAACAAAATGTTTTTTTGTTTTTTTTAGTGGGACTCACTAAATGTGCCATGTTCCTGCTCTGTATCTTCCTAGGAATCCATGGGGAAAAGCAGTGATGAAAAAGCGTATGTGATCACAGGAATGTGGAATCCAAATGTACCAGCGTTCCAGGCTCTCAATGAGGAAACTCCTAAAGGTAGAATTCCCTGTGACATTAGAGCTAAGACTATAAATGAAGCTTGTGTGCAGTTTTCTGTAGGCTAAACAGCTTGTTGCAAAGGTTTCATCCTTGCTGCCTGTTAGCAATTCTTGTCATTATGGTAACTGATCTTCTGCTGTGTATAGATAGTACTGATTGTACTCCACAACTAGTCACTGCAAACAAAGTTACATAAGTGACATAAGAGCAAGATCATATTTCTGACTATGAATGGAAAGTGTTTGCAAACCTTTTATTGCATCCCTCTGACTTATTCTAGTGTCAAAGACTGATATCATCATCATCATTTATTTATATAGCGCCACTGATTCCACAGTGCTGTACAGAGAACTCACTCACATCAGTCACTGCCCCATTGGAGCTTACAGTCTAACTTCCCTAACGTACACACACACACACACACAGACACACACACAGACAGACTAGGGTCAATTTGGTAGCTGCCAATTAACCTACTAGTATATTAGTATATTTTTGAAGTTTGGGAGGAAACCTACGTGAACACAGGGAGAACATACAAACTCCGCACAGTGCTAACCAGTAAGCCACCGTGCTGCCCCTAAACCAGAACATCTGACCTACGCCACTTGCATCAAGATCAGTAATACCATTGGTATATCTTGATACCTGTAACAAAACCTGATTAGACTGATGCTAATTTCACATATAAGGAATATCTTGGAATAAGAATAACGTGTGGGGGCAACACTTATCAGACAAGAATGAAGGCAATAGTGGTCAAAAATGGAAACGCAACCAAAATAGGTGCAATATTACTCAATCCATTATACTTAGCAGTAAGACTATTGATAAGTGGGAATTATTCTGAGAAACGAACGTCCTTATTCAAATTTAAAATGCCTATTTGTCCTAATAAAGAGGGCAAGGCTTTAGACTGCGACTGAATATCTCTTTTCTACAGCTTCTAAATAGACGATATTCAGTGTGGAATATTGTTTTCAGAGAGAAATTAATGACCACAAATCTGCAACATCTGACTGTTTTAAGGGGCGAGAGATGACCGATACAATGTATCATGTTTGTGGAATTGAACATGGGTGCAAAAGGTATAGGTCAGTGTACTTTATGGCTCACACGTCCCTTTCCCTCTAGTTCCGACTTTCTGTCTATCTGGCAAAAATGGACCATAGTCTGAGGGGGAAAGCATTTTGCTGGGGGAGCTGCGAGCAGAAAGCCGGGTTAATATTACAGTAATAACGGTAATATTGATAACGCAGCGGTACTTCGGGAGGAATTGAATTCCCCCCCTGTGAGTGCGTTAGGGAATTTTGGGGGGAATTAAACTCTGCCTGATGTGCTGCTAAACATCACTGTGAACTTTGGCTGCACGCATTTAAGGGTACTGTGGTACCCCAATATCGCAGATGTTCCTGCACACTTCCATGGGGTGTGAAGCAGTCGCTGAGGAGTGCCCACACGACCGTTCAGCGCAACTCTGCAGAACATTGAGGAGAATTGAATCTACAAATTAGTCTGTAGGCTCCAGTGGGGCTGGGAATGGTGTGAATGATTTCATAGAATAACAACTGAGATGGCAGCCTCACCCTCTGCAACAATGTAAAGTGCTTTGAGTCCTATTGGGCACTATACAAATGATTGTTATTTTTATTATAAATAAGGGAGTAAGATACCTGAAGTTCTTTTTTAGATCCAGCCTAAGTATCTTTGCTCCATATCTTCTACCCTGATGTGTAGTTAGTGTTTATTACACCATGTTGTTTGTAGTAGTTTTGTCAGGATTATACTTTGGGACCAAACATGCTTCTAATGTTTAGGATTGTTATGGTACTGTGTGTATACATGTACACACAGGTGAGGACAAGTGCTCACAACAATGTCATTACCAGCCCTTGCCTGTCAGACATTTATAATGTTATTAGACAACAACCTAATCAATTGATCTTACTTGTGTGTCCCTTCACCCAGATAAACGAGTATATGTGACGGTAGCTGTAGACATGGTGGTCACAGAGGTGGTAGAGCCAGTGCGGTTCCTGTTGGAGACGGTGGTCCGAGTCTACCCCGCAAATGAGCGTTTCTGGTATTTCAGCAGGAAAACCTTCACAGAGACTTTCTACTTAAAGCTCAAACAGGTATGTGTGTCATGAAAGAGCTGGAAAGGACCTCGCTGTGTGGTACGCACTGCATGATATATTGTCTTTTATTCTCGGGATGGTTTGATGTAATCAGACTCTTCCTTTTATAAAATGCTTTCAAACAGACACAGTTTGCAACCCCTTATGTATCCTAACCTGAAAGGAATCTGCTTTCTGTAATGAAATCATCTGTAGGTATATATCTTATTACGCAGAGAATACGGATAGATTTTTTTTTTTATTATTATTGTTGTACAAAGGTTTTTATTATCTGTGTCCTATTTTACAGCCATTGCTATATATACTTTCTGCAGTGAGACTTTGTTTGTAGTATATATAGTTAATGATCTTTTGTGTTTGTGTATAACATGTACCCAATACCCTTGTCTATTATATATGTGGTGTCTACACATTTTATTGAATATAATAGAATAATACAGTTTTAGCTGGGAAAACACACACAGTGCTTTAAGTTAAAGCACTTTTGCCTGTCTCTCTTTTTTTTTTTTGTCTGAATTGCTTGCCCTGTATTCTGGCTGCATATATGTAAATGGTCACTGGCTTAGTTTGGTCGGCCATGGGTAGGCATACTGCTTTATTTATTCAGGCATTCTCCCATAATCTGTCAGTAAGGCTTTATGGCAGTGATGGCTAACTTGTGACACTCCAGGTGTTGTGAAACTACAAGCCCCAGCATGCTTTGCCAGCTATCAGCTAGTTATCCACTGGCAAAGAATGCTGGGGCTTGTAGTTTCACAACACCTGGAGTGTCACAGGTTAGCCATCACTGCTTTATGGCATAATGATGTATCCTGAGATGTTTCATCGGTAGCGTTAGATTTGTAGGGCTGACCATACACAGGCAGATTTTACTGTTGCTGAACAAACCATCTAGTGATGTAATGATGGGTTCGGTCACATGCAGCTTTTATGTCCAGACCCAACAATCATCACACACACTCTCAGCAATTTTGGTCTGTCAGTTTACAGAGCTGTAATCATGCTCATGCTGAATCCAATCAATCCAGCCAACTGGGTGGTAAATAGGAATATCGGCTATCCCTCTCAGCTGAAGTGTAAATTTGCTTTTTGTACTCTTGCAGTCATTCACTTATCTGTACTTCCTCCCACCTTTCAGTCTGGCGGGAAAGGTTCCGGGGATTCCATCTACGAAGTTCTGAGCTTGCAGCGGCAGTCTGAGATGGTGGAGGCTCCAACCAGCCCAACAAGCACAAGTGGAATAATGTCCCCTCTGGAGGAAGATGAGCCAGAGGAAGGTGAGGGATGCTTCATGTTTGTCTCATGTAATATATGTTTAATAGAACACATGGGTATATTCTGCCTCTAAATAGTGTAAGCTACAAAAAAAATATCAAACTATTAAACAGGTTATTTAAATATAGCTATAAGTAATTCAGTGCCAGTAATGCAGAGTGATTCCATTATATGTCCACCACTTGTATCTTCCCTCTGCTGTATGTAGACAAACAAGTGTTAGTTGGCCAGGTGCCACACCATGCCTTCATGAGGGTCAGCTGTGTACTCCTTCACCATATCTGATTTGCTTTATTCTCTGTTTTACCTTATCATCCTGGATTCTACCACACAAGGGTGTAACTGAATGTTAATGTCACTGCAAGAACATGGCATCCAGGGTACAGTGCATGTGCTTGTGACTACATTGTGTGCTAGTTATGGTGCATGACCTGTGTGAGACCATGGTGTGTGAGGTATGGTACATGGCCTGTGTGAGACCATGGTGTGTGAGGTACGGTACATGGCCGGTGTGAGACCATGGTGTGTGAGGTACGGTACATGGCCTGTGTGAGACCATGGTGTGTGAGGTACGGTACATGGCCTGTGTGAGACCATGGTGTTTGAGGTACGGTGCATGGCCTGTGTGAGACCATGGTGTGTGAGGTATGGTGCATGGCCTGTGTGAGACCATGGTGTGTGAGGTACGGTACATGGCCTGTGTGAGACCATGGTGTGTGAGGTACGGTACATGGCCGGTGTGAGACCATGGTGTGTGAGGTACGGTGCATGGCCTGTGTGAGACCATGGTGTGTGAGGTACGGTACATGGCCTGTGTGAGACCATGGTGTGTGAGGTACGGTACATGGCCGGTGTGAGACCATGGTGTGTGAGGTACGGTACATGGCCTGTGTGAGACCATGGTGTGTGAGGTACGGTACATGGCCTGTGTGAGACCATGGTGTGTGAGGTACGGTACATGGCCTGTGTGAGACCATGGTGTGTGAGGTACGGTACATGGCCTGTGTGAGACCATGGTGTGTGAGGTACGGTACATGGCCGGTGTGAGACCATGGTGTGTGAGGTACGGTACATGGCCTGTGTGAGACCATGGTGTGTGAGGTACGGTACATGGCCTGTGTGAGACCATGGTGTGTGAGGTACGGTACATGGCCTGTGTGAGACCATGGTGTGTGAGGTACGGTACATGGCCTGTGTGAGACCATGGTGTGTGAGGTACGGTACATGGCCTGTGTGAGACCATGGTGTGTGAGGTACGGTACATGGCCTGTGTGAGAACATGGTGTGTGAGGTATGGTGCATGGCCTGTGTGAGACCATGGTGTGTGAGGTATGGTGCATGGCCTGTGTGAGACTATGGCGTGTGAGGTACGGTACATGGCCTGTGTGAGACCATGGTGTGTGAGGTACGGTACATGGCCTGTGTGAGACCATGGTGTGTGAGGTACGGTACATGGCCTGTGTGAGACCATGGTGTGTGAGGTACGGTACATGGCCTGTGTGAGACCATGGTGTGTGAGGTACGGTGCATGGCCTGTGTGAGACCATGGTGTGTGAGGTACGGTACATGGCCGGTGTGAGACCATGGTGTGTGAGGTACGGTACATGGCCTGTGTGAGACCATGGTGTGTGAGGTACGGTACATGGCCTGTGTGAGACCATGGTGTGTGAGGTACGGTACATGGCCTGTGTGAGACCATGGTGTGTGAGGTACGGTACATGGCCTGTGTGAGAACATGGTGTGTGAGGTATGGTGCATGGCCTGTGTGAGACCATGGTGTGTGAGGTATGGTGCATGGCCTGTGTGATACCATGGTGTGTGAGGTACGGTACATGGCCTGTGTGAGACCATGGTGTGTGAGGTACGGTACATGGCCTGTGTGAGACTATGGCGTGTGAGGTATGGTGCATGGGTTATGACAACATGGTGTGTGAGGTACGGTGCATGGCTTGTGTGAGACCATGGTGTGTGAGGTACGGTGCATGGCCTGTGTGACAACATGGTGTGTGAGGTACGGTGCATGGCCTGTGTGACAACATGGTGTGTGAGGTACGGTGCATGGGTTGTGACAACATGGTGTGTGAGGTACGGTGCATGGGTTATGAGAACATGGTGTGTGAGGTACGGTGCATGGCCTGTGTGACAACATGGTGTGTGAGGTACGGTGCATGGGTTATGAGAACATGGGGTGCAGAGTAGAAAGCATGGTCTGTGAGAAGATGGCGTACAGGCTGTAATATATGTAGAGTGAAGTCATGCGGGTTGCAGTACATTATCTGTGAGAACATGATTGCCACCTTTAGTTGTCGTTCCGGGTGATAAAAGATGAGGTTACTGATCAGGAAGCTGGAGATGGTAGTAATACAGAGTGAATACTGATGTGTTAGTGCTTTAAACACAGCTTCCACACCAGGCATTGAAAGAGAGTTCAATGTAGCTAAGAGAATATTTTTACATCCATGATATGTACACATGCTATTATTAATTCCATGGGATTATTTTGACAGAATAACATAATTCTTGTTAATGTATTATAAAGTGGTCAAGTAAATTAATTTTAACTTTGTGCTTGGTAGATGGTATGGTGTGGGATTTGAGGTTGGTGATCGGAATTTATGGTTGTACGTTTTATGAAGTAATAGAAGGGAGAATAAGGGGTGCTGTTTACTAATGTAATCTATGTTCAAATTGTTTAAACATATATTTACAATACGAAATAGGCATCACAAATAAAACATTTTATTTTTTCTGTTCATACAATATTAATATATTTCTGGTACACAATTGGCATTGAAAAGGTAAATGTATTAGGAGTCCACGTAGCAGTTATACGGTTATTGGATGTTTTATGTTTTTAATAGAGAATTGTCACTGTCATGAAATGTAGACGAGGGGGAGTTGAGTTAAAAATGTGGTATACAATTGGACAGCAGAATTGGCAGATACCTATATAAAGAGGACTGGCGTAATGTTGATGTTGTGTCAGTACAAGTTAGCTAATGAAGGCAGACTGTTTAAATCGAACCTTTTAATGTGTTTCTAGTATTTGTTTATGTTTTTTAAATGCATGTGTAGCTCCTGCCCCATCGGGTGCCTCAATGTACTTTGAGGGAAGGGAGGTGGTAAACATCATGCTTAGGATCTTCTCAATAGGGTACCTCCACCAGAGTTGTATCCACTCTTCAGGCTGTAGATCCTAGCAGGATCCACCAAGAGTCCGCTCAGGGAACCCCCACCTAACTCCCTAAAAGTAACTTGTGGAAGCTCACACAGGTAGAGAGGATGCGCCACTTGGCATGATTTTTTTAAGGCGTTGTAACATATGGCCTGAAACCTGATTAGTAGGGAGCGGTGTACAATATGTAGTTTATTATGATTGTAATGATGATGGCAAGATACAAAATATTTAAAGACTAAGATTATCTGTACAATAATGTACAGTAGTAATATATAAAGATAATGAGATGACATCTGAATGCAAATGATAAAAGAAATGTCAGGACTATAGTTGATGAATAGCAACAATATTATGAAGACCATTTAAATGCAATATGATTAAGACATCTTCAATGACTGTTAAGCAGGGTAATATACTTGACTCAGTGGAAGAAGAATGAGGCGGTATATCGGTTTAATGATACTAAAGTTCTATTTGCATAGATCACGGGCCACATCCTTAATCAAGAAACTGAATACAGTAGATTTGAATGAAATGGAGAAGGCAACAAAAATGGCAAGTGTACATTCTAGACCATAACTGGGCTTAATTTCAAAGTAGATGAGGTAGAAGTAGCTGGTATTACAACCTTAATAATTATATGAATGGCATCAACTCTGATTAATATCAGCGCAATTAAGATCCACTTGCAAGGTAAAGTGTAATGAGAAAGGGGTGGACTAGTCCCTTAAGAAAGAAACTACTATTAAATGTAAAGGATCAGGGATGATGGGAGTAGTGGTCCCAGCAGTGACGGGCAATGCAAGGCTGTACCTTTGCCTTAAACAGGCTGCCACATGGGTGAATGACTCCAGGAGGTATATTTAATAAACTGCGTGTTTGAAAAGGTGGAGATTTTGCCTATAGCAACCAATGAGATTCTAGCTGTCATTTTGTAGAATGTACTAAATAAATGACAGCTAGAATCTGATTGGTTGCTATAGGCAACATCTCCACTCTTTTAAACTCGCAGTTTAGTAAATATACCCCCAGGTGTGGTGCAGTGCACTGTTAGGCAGGTTAGGCTTTGAATATGAATCACAGACTTTGAGTGACCTCCAGAGACTCTCCTCAGCATAACGCCATCAGGAATTTGGAATAATGGCAAAGAGGACAAGCAACCTGGAACAATGGCAAAGAGACTGGACTCCCCTTGTTCCTCTGGGCTGGCCCTGGAGCTCCCCTCTTGTTCCTCTGGCCTTATTCTCTGGCTGTGACAGACTTCCATCTGGGACTGGCAATTCCCTCTGATTTTCTGGCAGCTAGCTCTAGTAGTCTTGCGAGCTGCAAGATTAATTATAACATAAATTGAAATAATTATAATAGACAACACTACAGTTTGTGATCTCGAAAACAATACTATATCCGATGTCTGTGAGATAGAAAAGATGCACTATATTTAAATTTGTACTTATAACAATAACATGTTGGTCGAATTTTATATAAGTCCTGTACAAACTTAATTAAAGTGTATCTTTTTTTTTTTTATCTCGGACATCGGATACGGTAGTATTTTCACAAATAGAGATCACAAGCCTGTAGCTCTTTCTATTATAATTTAGAATTTTTTATCTATTTAGAGGGTGCAACCTCTATTTTTGACAGCTGCTTCTTTTATTTTAAGAAAGAGATTTCACATAATTGTTGATTTTCAGCTGAGCGCCTGGCCTGCAGGGATTAGTTCATTTTTTGATACATAGTATTGGCCTTTCAGATAAATTGGCAGCTTTTGTGACTTTACTGGCAGCCTTGTCTGTAAGGTTTGCATCTCTCTTGGTCATTGTTGCAGCTTGCTCAGTTAGACTCTGTCTTGGGGATGTGAAGCCCTTCACATCTTTCTCATCTCTTACAGTCTCTGCTGTGTACACACTCTGCTCTTTTGCCTGTCTATAGGGCTCTTATACACACAGTACTGTCACTCCCTGTGTGTTGCTTTCTCTCAGCAGCTGTATTGACACTTGTTTCTCCTTCTCTGTGACTCCTCAGGGTATGGCTGCCAACCCGGCAATGGATGTGCCTAACTCCTGCCACACTCCGGCGTTTCTCCTGCTCTTCCCTTTGCTCTGCCACCAAATATTTTGGCAGGCGCTGACATCGCATTCTGTGCTTGGCAGCTAGGGCATGGGGGGAACTGTAGTTTTTGGTTCCTGATGCTGCAGTAGAAATATATTTACTCATGGGACATGCCCCATACTGAAATAAACTACTTAGTCATAGAATTCAATCCATGTCTAAAAATAGCAACACAGAAATGCATCTAATGATAATTCATGTAGGCTTCCCCTAGGACCTACAGCTATTGTTGCTGCAGCAAGCTGAGCTGGTTGGGACGTGCCTATCGGAGCCACATGTGAAAGTGATGCATGTGCCCAGGGAATGCTTTGGGTCACAATGAAATTTCAATTTCTGAATTGAAACCTATGTCTGTAAGGAACCTCATTTGTCTTTGTATTACTTTGTGTAATCCATTGCATTTGAATTACAAAATCAAGGCATTACATTTACATATAATAGTAATAAAAATAGTTTATTGCCTTCATGTCTGGTAGTTAATGCATAAACATTGTAGCATAATTACAATGTTATGATACATAGGTAAGTACCAGGTCATAATAAAGTTCCAGTACAAGAAAAATTTAGGCAATACAATAGAGCACACTGGAACTGTAAGGGGCGGCATGAGAAGGAGACTTTGTTGGTTCCCAATTCAGGATACAGTGGAGGAAATAGGGATTTATGGTCGGGGTATCAAGCTAGTTCTGTCATACACTATAATGTTTATCTGGGCTTAGTGATAAATTCATCTTTTATAACCGGAATTCAATAAAGTTCCAGTATAGTTGACAGGCTTATTAGTATGTAATAAAGTAGAAGAGTCTGTGTTGGCAGCAACTTCACATCTAAGTTTCCATGATATTGTTATTTAGAAATTTCAAGATTTGTTTACCAGAAACCTTGAAATTTGGGACAACTGCACGATAAATAGTAAAATATTTTGGGGGAAACTACAGAACACAATGCATGACATCCTGCTGATCGTGCAGAATTGAGTTCTGGATGATCAGCATTCAGGTTAAGCAGCTGGATCGGGCCGTGTATGGTCACTTTAAGGCTGATGATAGACGTCTATAGCACACACAGGCACTAACATTAGAAGGAGAGGTACAATATTCAAACATGACAGGTTTCTAGAAATCTGAACTAAATTGGCCTATTGCATATATGGCTGTGCTGCCGATGCCGAACCATTCAAAGTAAATAAAGGGTGAAACACTGAATACATAGTGGATGTGGGCTTGAGTGCTCTGTCTGAATATATTCACAGCCCTCTCATATTGTAGCCAGCAGCTCCAACAAGGGGAAGCTGACATTCTCTGTAGGAATACAATGTACCTTTTAATGGATCGTTAAGTATTATTATCTTGCTTTTAGCCTTATAGCAGGAATAGCCCAACACATCAATTTTCAGATCACAAATTTGCTGCAGCTTGTCCTTTGTTTTGTTTTTTTTACCTTTTTAAACATTTTATTTTTTAAAAGAAACAGATGTAAACAGTCACAATAAAGATTGAACAGGTAATCTTATTGGTTCTTCTTTCTTTTGTTTTTTTTCAAAGGAACTGGTAGGGCATGGGAAGTAAGGGGGGAGGGGGCAGGTACATGACAGGGTAATCAATAAATGAACAACATACAAAGAAAAACAAGGTACAAAAAGGTCTAAGGTGAGCAATGATATACCAAACCCCATAGAGTGAGTAATTAAGGTGGGGAAGGATTCCTGAGTGTTGGCGGACGGTTGCCACTACCAGGGGGCCCATTTGGCATTGACTTTTTGTTGTTTATCGTGTAGCTACTATGTTTGGCATAGTGTAGGCATGAAACGGATCACAAAGCTCTGGGAGTAGGAGGGTCAGGGATTTTCAAATTTTTGGCAATTCAGGGTTTATTGTCAGTAAGGAAGTGAGAGATTAATTTTTTGTCTGTACGCTCTCATCTGGGGAGATGGGAGAGGAGGACGGTCCATGGGGCTTTGGGAATCGGTTGGTTGGACAGAGAGTTAAGAATGGACACAAGACCTTATTCCAAAAGGGGATGATGCTGGGGCAGGTCCACCAACTGTGGAAAACATGCACCTATGTGGCCACAATTCCGCCAGCAGCTTGAAATGGAGTTAGAGAACATTTTAGAGAGTTTGTCTATGGCAGGGGTGGTCAACCAGTCGGAACCTAAGAGCCAGAAAATATACATAGATAACACAAAGAACCAACTTTACCTTTTATAAATGTGTGACCTCTTTCCACCAGACCTTACCACATGCCCTTTGCATACACATCAGCCTCTCCACATGCCAACATTCAACCAACATTCCCCATACAGGCCAGTCAGCCTCCCCACTTGCCCCATACATGCCAATCAAACCTCTACACATGGCCCATTCATGCCAGTCAAACCTCCACACATTCCAACAGATATCCCCAAATGCCATTAGCCTCTCACATGCCCCTTATTTGCTTGTCACGCAGACGCTGGAGCACGCGCAGAGAAAGGAGGGTGAGCAGACTGCACACTCTCCTCCTTCCCTGATTGGATACCAGTAATAACGTGACCTCTCTGCGTTATGCGTCACATGACGCTGGCTGCTGTCAGATGCGCTGAGGCTCCTGGCCGGCCGGGTGATTCTGCCGGAGCACTGCTGACAGCCACAGAGAATCGTCCAGCCGGCCAGGAGCCTCAATTTCAAAGTCAAAGAGTCGCATGCGGCTGGAGAGCCGCTGGTTGGCCATCCCTGGCCTATGATGTAATACCACCTATAGCAAAGCTTGTAGGCTGTTTCCTCAATGTGTATGGAGACGGAGCTTGTGGCAGTCCCTTCTCTCACTTCATCCCAACAAGACTCATTCAGGTGGTCCCTTTTTATATTCCAGCTGATACTATATCATTCACACCCTTCTGTTCAGTTTTGTGGATTTTATGTTTCATGGCTAAAAATATATTTATATTTAATTATGGTGATTAAATGTTTGTTTGGGTAAACGAAGGACCGATTTATTATATTGTCTAGAAAGTGTTGAATAACATATTTTGTTAATAATTTATTTGACCCTCAGCGGGATATGTTTACAGAATTATAATTGGTTATATTGGGTTTATACCTTTTAAACTTGCATCTATCACCTGCACATGATGGAAGCATCCGTTTTCTGGGCACAGCCAGTAATCAGAAGATTGCAGCCTATCCATACACTTGTAACTAGTGACTTAACATGAATATTGGTTTAGTCCAGAAAAAAAAAAAGGTTCCTACATGGGATTTTTGCAATATAAACGCGAAAAATCTTTCTATTGTTCTTAAATGTTTCAAAAAGTTAAACAGCAATGTGTGAACTATCCGTTAGATTGTAACATGTACCAACATTCATGAACTTAATACTAAATAATACTTTTATATATGAAATAATATTTAAAATAATACTTCAAACCTATAATATTTCAATCTTTATACAGAAAGTGACAGTGAGCTCTGGAGTGGCACTGGGGACGTTTCCAAGGAGTGCCCGGAGAATATTTTGGAAAGCTGGGGTCAGCTTCTTCAGAAATGGTAAGAAGTCATATTTGTATCCAATGATGCAGAAGTTTTGTTATGTTTGCTTTTATTATACAGAAATATATGTATAGGGTGTTTTCTGCTTGTTGAAACAAGGATTCTGTTTCGATAAGGTGGATAGCCTGACGGGTGCACTTTTGCTATAATGATCTACCTTCAGATTTAGGAATGTACTATCTCTTTTAAGAGTCTGCCGCCTGCTTGCAGAGCAATTTGTAACTATTGAATACTGCTGTGTAATCACCAGGTAGAGTTCTGACAGTTATACCTATTACAGAATGCTGTTATGTTCTAGACGTTTATCAAAGGTTCTAAGCCAGTGATGTGCATCATAATATCTTGTGGCCCTTGGTCGTCAATTCAGAGAGGTGTTTTCA
This sequence comes from Mixophyes fleayi, assembly GCF_038048845.1. Taxonomy (NCBI): domain Eukaryota; kingdom Metazoa; phylum Chordata; class Amphibia; order Anura; family Limnodynastidae; genus Mixophyes; species Mixophyes fleayi. Next base: position 24,837,791 of record NC_134409.1, on the reverse strand, counting down.
AGATTCAAGAAATGTGAACAAATAGGAGCCATGGTTTATACGTGTCAGAGTTGACCCTCACGAGTCATTTGGTTTTTACCCACTCTACTACTCCTCTCATTATACCTCTCGGATTGTATTCCCTCCTTGTTGGCTACATCATTCTTTATATTCTATTTGCATAACTAAGCAATGGAAATGTTTGGTGTTGATAGTTTTCATTGTCACCTGCTCGGGGCAGTCGTTTTTTGGGCTGCACCATTAATGCAGCCTATCAAATCCCTTGGACCCACAAGTCACTTAAGTGAGGTGCTTGGTGTCCCTGCTGCCTGCACAGAGTGGAGGGGACTTTTCGTATGTTCTTTACATTTTTATTTATTTCAAGGTGACATTGTTAAGAAATGATGTACATGGAACCAACATACGAGATGAAGTCCATTTCAGAAATATATTTAGTCGTGAAGGTTTTGTCCTCCTTTGTTGACGTTTTTAGTGATTTATGAAGGGTTGCACTTTGGAGAAATGGGAAAGGAAAAGGGGAACTATGTATTGAGGAAAAAATAATGAAAGTGGTATATTAAATATCTAATTTAGAAAATATATTCTCCTTCCAGTAGTTCTCAGTATACCATATGCAATTTACAGAATAACAATGGTTCAAATAGGGAAAAAAGTAAAAAGAGAATGAAGACTGCCTTGTTCCCCTGTTTAATATGTGCAAAATGGGTCATCTATTCCATAAATGCTATAAAGCATATTTTATTATTAACTGCTTAGTTGGGAGACGTAGTTTGTTTCAGAACTTTTGCAATATTATATTTTTATGCTTGTAGTACATGAAATATTATATTGGCATTTATTATTATTATTATTATTATTATTATTATTATTATTATTAATAATAATAATAATAATAATAATAATAATAATTTTATTTATTAAGGTAAAAGATTGTTAAAAACTTGAGAATTGTATTGATTGATAAAATATTATCTAGTGAAGTTTAAACTTCCCTCCAAAATGGGGAATTTTTAGAGCAATGTTCATCAGAAGTGAAAAAAAAATGTCTCATCTTTGACCACATTCTTGCATACAAAGTGGAAGTATATGGGTAGATTTTTTTTACTTCTGACAGGTAACATGTGGAGGTGACAACTTTGTTGACTAAACAATATTCAAACGCAACCTGGTAGCGTTGTAGGTATCCGTTCACCATGGATGCAGCCTATCGGTTCATTACATACCAGTGACGTAGCAGAAGAGCAGCCATTTTGTGGGCTGAACCAATCATTAATGGTACCGATCGACTTACTAGGAAGTTGTGACAGAAAATCTTTGTGCCTCCCAGTGAACATGATTGCCAGTTATCCCTTTTTATTGATAATTATGTTATACAGATTATGTGGCTAATTAAATTCATTCAGCCACATAGTATAATTTGTGTCCATAATTGCAAAGTTGAGTTGCCAACCTTACTTGTGAATTGCTGAGTTTCTGAGTTCTTCTGAATATTGATTTAGCCTAGATCAGTGATGGCACTCCAGGTGTTGTGAAACTACAAGCCCCAGCATGCTTTGCCAGTAGATAACTAGCTGATAGCTGGCAAAGCATGCTGGGACTTGTAGTTTCACAAACACCTGGAGTGTCACAGGTTAGCCATCACTGGCCTAGACAATGGCTGTCTCCACTGAGAGTAATGGAAACGCAAAATGGCGTCCATTGTAAAGTCTATTTGTGCTGTCGTGTCCTAACCATGTGATACTGGCTGTTGAGATTCAGAGAATGGGCATGTCTTCACATTTCCACACTGTGTCCGCCCACTGAGCGGAGAGGGTATTAAAAATGAACCCTTATACATAGAGAGTTTTAACGCAGTAGTTGTGTGTTTTCTTCGTAAGGAGATTGACATCTGCATGTCTTCTTAATATTGTAATATTTATGCATGTGTTGTCTTTTGTGTTTTTAATTTTGGGCCCCTAGCCTGTTACCTTTTATATAATTAACACTATATTGCCTAATTCACATACATAATTGTTTTGACACATACTTAGATATTTATAGTGTTTTCCCATACTTCGTTTTGACACCACAATCATATAAATTATGTTTTGTCAGAAGATCATTCACAAAATGGCTGGTCTGTCAGAATAAGCATCATTCAGTGTAAACATGGCTAAATATTTGGTTATTTGTAATGTTAATTTTTTTCAACTAAAATGTATTTTATTTCTTCAGCCTGGATTATCAACAGTTACCTGACATATTCATAAAAGGTCTTTTCTTCTTAAATGATGGTAAAACAAATTCTGTCAGATTTACCACAAACATAGGCTGTGGATGCCTTTTTTTTGTCTCTCTTATTCCTGTGGGTTAGCCTTGGATTTATTTTTTCTTCTGTTTACATTCAAAATGGGCTTTTGATTTGGAAAGTGAATTAGCACTCCGAGAAGAAATGTCTCTGGCTAATCCTTGAGAGACAGAGCCTGCGGGGTGTGAAATGAAACCATATATCAAAGCATTTTGGCTATTGTTTCACTTTGTTCTCTGAATTAGGTGTTAACTGAGCGTTCACCACCCCCGAAGCATATTCTGATTAATTCACCTGTTTCTCACACCTGCACAATTAGATTTACCTGTTACTTATTGCTCTTCCGCAGAGATAATGGTTGGTTTGGAAATAAACATTTATGTTATGTATGGTCTGAGAAAGGGAGTCTAGGTCTAACTAACTTAAGTAAGAGAAAATAGATTCTAATTCTTTTCCCATTATTTCCTCTACAGTTCACTATTATATCTATAATATTGACCATTTGTGTACATCAGCATGTCAAGAAGACTTGATGTACCTGACGGTTTACTTTTAAGGCTGTAACGTTGTTCTTTGTGTAGCCAACAAGCTTCCATGTTTCCTCATTAACATGACTGCTGGATGAGCTAGTGGTTTGCTTGTGCAAGTATCTTGCAAATTAGTTAAAAGAGAAAAGAGATGTACAGTAAGTAAAGCAGAGGGTTGAGAATAAGGTCTTGTGGGACCCCAACAGATGAGGGGATTGGAGAGGAAGATGTTACAGAGTTGGCGACACTGAAGGAGCAGTTGGATTGGTAGGAAGTGAACCAGGAAAGAACAGTCACGAAGGTCAATAGAGTGAAGGTGAAGAGAGTAATCAATAGTATTGAAAGTAGCAGGAGGTCTGTGACCAGTATGGAGAACGGGCAATTAGACTTTGCTTATAAGTAAGATTGTTGATCACTTATTTTAGGGCAGTCTCGGTGGAATAACACAGAAGGTTTGAGTGCCTTCGGATACCACACAGTGAAAATCTGCCTTACTAGACGGTAAGGAACCACCCTTCCTTACATTGACAACTAACAATAAAAAAAAGCCTAGTAATGGCGCTAAACACTATACATACAAAAAGTTACTTTTTACTAGGTCCTTTTTAATTGTTCGTCCCATTGGAATGTTTGGATTGGTTGAACTCTGGTAAGCAGAGGGGGGTTTAGCTGAAACCATGAGCTTAAGGACAGTGTTGAAAGGGTTCAGCCTCTCCTCATCAGTGACTGTGACATTTGCCTATATCCTCTGGTAGAGTTTAAATTTCCCTACAAAAAGTTACATTTTTAGAGCATGTCCCCCAGAATGGGAAAGAAAATCTCTCTCTCACTAACACAAAATGGAAGATTATTGGTAGATTTTATTAAGTCTACAGGTACCTTGTGGAGGTGATAATTTTGTTGGCTAAAACAATATCTAAATGCAACTTTGTAGGAATGCATTCTTAATTAATGAAACTGATTTATTAGGAAGTATTGAGAAACACTTTGTTCTGAGCTTTAACTATAATTTGGACTATATCTACATTACTACTGTTTGGAGGTTGTATACAAGTAGCTGTGAAATCTTTCTCTGAAATCTTTTTTTCAACAGAGAATTTTTTTTTATACTAGACTTGCTGTATGATAAGATGTCTAAGATAGACACTAACCATGTCAGTGTAAGCCCTTATTTGGATATGGTTCACTAGTTACAGAAGATTTAAGGTCTTTTCTATTGACCAAAGTAACTATCTGGTGTATAAAAGTAGATTCTCCCTTTGACGATCATTCTACTTTGTTCAATGCATTAAAAATTTGCCAAAGCAATTAGCACAGAATATTCTGGTTTATGAGATGTTTATTAAAATTAATGAGCATGTTACAACTGTGTTTTAGTTCTTTCCTGAAACATGGAAGGAATCGTGTCTGATCTTACACTACACAGTCAGGACAAAGGAAAGTGCAGACTGATGAACAGCAATTAAAATGTTCTGCACATTTCAGCTTTACTACCTTTTTAGAACTAAGGTGGCTTTTTCAATTAAGCTTGAAAGAAGACACTTAAATTGGGATACATCTGTTTAAAAATGCATATTTATAGTTTTAGTACTGAAAGTGTTGTATCCATTGCCAACACTCAGAATAACTCCGGTCTCAATGTCGTCACTAGGTCCGATTATGATAATTTGTAGAAAATAAGCGGATACAGCTGCGCCACTAATACTACATTATTTAAAGAGCTCTTTTTTTCATACAAACTGCTTTCAGTTATATAATGCCCTCAATACAATATGCGCCTTGTACCAGTGTATAGTGTGTCCAGTGCTAGGGTGCCCCCAATGCAATTATACGATGAGCCACCATCTGCACTGAGCAGTCACCACACACTACTGCCTCTCTCCAGCCTGCATTTAATAAGCACTTTGACTTACATACCTCACCCCACGTAAGAGTAATGGCAGGTAGAGTTGTAGACGCAGGGGCACTTGGTGGCTGCAGGCCGCTTTGTGCCAGTGGAGAGGCATGGTGACAATGTAGGGCACTTAGTAAGTGCTGGCTGCAGGAGGAAGAATCCTATATCCGAGTGATGATCGCTTTGCGATTGTAGTGGATAACATTGTCATGAGAGGTGAGAGACAGCATCCTGAATACATTAAAGCATTTGCCCAGACTAATGATTGTTCAGCAAGAGGACGAATCCAGGATATATTGGATAGAGGGTAACCCTAGGTACACGGGGGTTTTAATACACCTAGTAGTGGATACTGGATAGAAGTCCATAGGACTTGTGTTCATAGGAAGCCAAAAGACCAATTATTTCAAAGAGGATAAACTCCTCTTACAGATTGATGTATAACATCCAAAACTATACAAACCTAACTTAATGACCTTGCCCATAGCAATTAGCTAAAATACTAAATCTTAAGCTTTCTCCTGCACCTAACGTTATTCATGTCCCTAATTTTCATTTAAATTCTACCCACTCATCAAGTTAAAAGTGTCTTAACAAGTTTTATGTAACGTTATTGCTGATTTTGAGGATTGGGTCATAATAATGTTACAAGCTGGAATGTTTAGAATATATTGTATCATGTTATTTGAGCTACTTCAAATTGGGAATTTTTGTTTTAACTAAAGATTTAGATGAAAACATTTAGTCTACACTGGGGGAAGGGGGGTGAGATTTACTGAGGTGTGAAATTTTGACCAGCTATCCTGTCCAATCAGTTGGGGTAGGAAATAAACAGACATTTTTTATTAAATATTTTTGTCTTGTTTTTTATTAAATTAGCTTTTCAACATTGCAAACACAGAATATACATACAAAATAACAAAATACCATACTGAAAGTAAGCAACAAAACAAAAATAAAATCAGTAATAAAATCAATAATAAAAAAAACAAAACGTACAAAGCAAATCATGAGCAAATGTTAACATGGCATTATGCTACACATATTTACACCTATTAAAGCACTAGCTAATTAGTAGACTGGAGCATAGGGGAAGAGCTTGTCCGTACGATATACAAGTCTACGAAGAAGCTTCCAGGGACTCCATAGATTGTAAGCTTGCGAGCAGGGTTCTCTTACCTCTCTGTCTGTATGTATTACCCAGTATTGTCTTATTAATGTTTGTTCCCAATTGTAAAGCGCTATGGAATTTGCTGGCGCTATATAAATAAATGTTGATGATGATAATGATACCTTTTCCTTGTTTTGATTATTTTTATTTCTTTTCTTGCCCATAACACCTTGGACAGTATAATGACAGACCAGTGTTTGCCAATCTGTTGAAAGTTGCTTTAATTATATCGGTCAGCTACACACAATGAGGATGGCTATTTTAGTGGGCAGAACCAATATGTTTGATATTCTTGCCAAATCACAAATAGCTGGTGACATTACTCAATCATACTGTAGACAGATACTTTTGTTCAGTTTTTTTGCACTCTTCAGCATTGTGCTAATGGCAAAGCAGTAATACAGATAGATTAAAAATGACGTCCCTTTAATACACTGTGTTCATAATGCCTCAGTGATCATCATCATCATCTATTTATATAGCGCCACTAATTCCGCAGCGCTGTACAGAGAACTCACTCACATCAGTCCCTGCCCCATTGGGGCTTACAGTCTAAATTCCCTAACATACATAGACACACACACAGACACAGACTAGGGTCAATTTGTTAGCAGCCAATTAACCTACTAGTATGTTTTTGGAGTGTGGGAGGAAACCGGAGCACCCGGAGGAAACCCACGCAAACACAGGGAGAACATACAAACTCTTCACAGATAAGGCCATGATCCGGAATTGAACTCATGACCCCAGTGCTGTAAGGCAGAAGTGCTAACCATGTCACTTGTTCCTAGTGTATTAATGGTCAGATTGCTTCAGCACACCGAATGGCTGTACCTCTATGTATAAATCACTCCCTTAGCAGAGACAATAGGTAGATGCTAAGCCTGAACATTCCATTGTTTGTATCTTGATTTACAGACAAGTAGTGTTTGTAACAAGCGTGTTACCAATCCTCAGTGCTTGTTTTTTCCCATTAGGATGATGATCAGCAGGCAGATAAATGAGGCCCTTGTGTTATCTGAGCCGAGCACATTCTTATGTGATTAAATGTTGATAGCGATCATGAAGCTAGCAATCTAGTTAATAGTGATTTAACACCGGTTTTGGTCATTTTACTTTGCCTTCTTGATGTGTTTTCTGGAAAAATAGTGCAGTGGTTACATTGTTACTTGTATCTATTGCAGAATGCTGCCAGAAGTGATACTGGATCTTTTTTTCATTTACATATTTTTTTGTAAAGAAAAAAATAGAGTTGCGCAGAATCACCGAATAAAAATGTTTAATATTATTTAAAACAAATACATAATTGCGTTTACCTAAAATCAGTATAGGCTATATATAAATATTGCATGCATAAGATGATGTATACATACATATGTGTTGCCTTGGTTTAGCAACAGAAATAGACACGCAGAATATATAAACCACAAAAAGAAGGAATAGTCCTTCATACAGAAAATAAAAAGTCCTTCATACAGAAAATAAAAAGTCCTTCATACAGAAAATAAAATATAAAACATATAAAATATCACGTGCATTGTGTTTGGAGAGATATATATGCACTTAGGTCTCAATTAGTGAAAAAAGAATATCCAATTCATAAGATGCAGACATCAAAAATGTATCCGGATCGATAGTTAAATGAAAAACATAGGGATATCCCTTATATAGTCCTGATCCACGCTTGTGTATATATATTTTAGAAATCAGATAATCATCCGTTTATAGTGAGAAGAGAAATTGACACCTTTTTACCGTCAATACGGCTGACACAAACATAGACCACATATAGACTGATTTGTCCTATAGCATCATCATCATCATCATCATTTTATTTATATAGCGCCACTAATTCCGCAGCGCTGTACAGAGAACTCATTCACATCAGTCCCTGCCCCATTGGAGCTTACAGTCTAAATTCCCTAATATAGACACACACTCACAGACAGACAAGGAGACAGACAGACATAGACTAGGGTCAATTTTTGATAGCAGCCAATTAACCTACCAGTATGTTTTTGGAGTGTGGGAGGAAACCGGAGCACCCGGAGGAAACCCACACAAACACAGGGAGAACATACAAACTCCACACAGATAAGGCCATGGTCTGGAATCGAACTCATGACCCCAGCGCTATGAGGCAGAAGTGCTAACCACTAGGCCACTGTGCTGCCCGCTGGGGCACTCGGTATTGATAACCCGTTTGGTAGATCTTCTCACCGACTAAGCGGCTGAAATAAAGTTAGAATCAACGTACCCCCGAGAATTATGAAATCCAATCTTGCTACCAGCACTTCACGTCATTGGGTCAGAGAGTATATTAAAAGGTTTACCTTCTCGCTGTTAGTGCGGCTCGCAGGATAGTACAATATGGTGAGTCTCTTCGGTGCGCACCTCCAGAGAGTCCGGACAAGATACAAAGTATCAAAGAGAAAGTTCCACTTGTTAATAGATTTCACTATCATTAGTACACGCCAAGCAGTTCGGGCAGCATGAATAAAGCGACGCGTTTCGTCTGAACCACAGACTTTTTCAAGCAATAAACAACTGATTCAGTAGCTGCCTTTTAAAGGGGAAATATCTCATTAGACGTAATTGCAGACACATGTCTAGAACACTTAGAAACCTGAAAGTGCATATATCTTTATAGAGACCTTGTTATATGACAGATTTTTAATCTTAAGGATGCTTATATTATAATAAGCAGGAAAATTCGTACATAGAAAAATATATATAAGGTGTATAATATATAATACCATACTAATAATCAACCATTAGCAGATTCTCAGCTATATATCTAGTTTGTACATATTTTTTTGTAGCTTAATGACAGATGTTATATATTATATATATATTTTATATTCTCTAATTACTCCTTGCCTCATAAAATGACATGTTAGTTGCAATGTATGATTGTCAGGCCTGGCAGATCTGCACATATATATGATATATGTGGTGTTGTACAATAATACTGGACAGATTAGATGTATGTGCACAGCGATTACTTTTGCACACCAAAGTCCTAATTTACAGTGGGACATACGTGGAGTACGTGCTCAGTAAAACAAAATGGAATTTTGAGTAAGTTAGGTTGGGGCAGGCATGTATAATGTACAGTGGGGGCATAAACCTGCAAGTGTAGAATGCTTTGAAGATGAATACTAGGAGGAGACCGCATCTCCAAATTACTCATCGGAAGATGACCATATCACACCTATCTTTACTGCACTATAATGTATATACATATAGAAATAGACTGTTGCTCACCTCTCAAAGATTCCATGAAATGGGATATTGGAGACGCAATTATAGCAACAGGCACTCTCTGTTTGAAAAACAAAGGGTTTTTATACCGCTGTTTTAAGTCCTTAGAATTATATAGAATAAAAAAAAGACCCTACTCCATCCCCAAAAAGTATCCAGCACCAGTGTATTGCTTGGTGAGCAGCCCCTTTCTCCAACCACTCTAAGCTTTACCACTGGATTCCTTGAATTGTAGCAAGTAGTCTTCCAATGCATGGTATTGAGTTCTAATGGCCACTGTTCTGTTAGTGCTGTTATAGTGTTAGACAGCCTTTCCCTATTGCTGTACATCATATTGTAGATGTAGAGCCTTTATGACTGATGAATTCTGGTGTGATACTAGCTGTACATGGTGTCTTGAATCTCTACAACAAGCGCTCCTTGAATACTCACCTGTACATTTTGCACCCCCCTCCTTGGGCCCTCTGCTCTTGGCTCCACTCCTCCAGTGTCATCGCACGTCTATCAATGGCTCTGATCCTGTTCGTCCTGCCCATGCTCATGGGCACAAGTTTCAGCTTGCACTGAATATAACACTTGCACCCCATTGCCTATTTTAGCTATGTTTAGACTTGTGTTGTTATTTGTCTACTGTTTTGTTGTTTGGCCCCTGTACAGTGCTGCGGACCATTTGTGGCGCCCTATAAATAAAGGATGATAATAAATAATAACAAATAATGCAGATCAGTGAGGGGGTTTAACAATAGTGTGGGAATGTTATTATAGGACCAATGTTTTAGTCCTTTCTCTTACACTGTTCTCCATTGGTCCTATATTCATTGTGCTTTTCCAACCTCAACTAAAGTTACCGCACCAAATATTTTTTTTCCAAACAATGCTTTTCCTTCGGTAAATGTTTTTTTCAAATGCTGATTAATAAAGTACGAACAATGGTGCAGACTTTAGTTTACATTCGGCTGTCACCATGATAAAGGTACTATAGCCCATTCACTTAAACGGAATTGGTGCCGTAACAATCTCTGCCATGGGTGCTACCTACGGAGTGAGAATAAAGAGTTAAAGTCTGTAATAATTATATATCTATTATATTAACATTCACATTGGAATTCTGTGATATCATGTGTAGTTTTTCTTTCTCTTCATCATGCCTGAATCCCCCAAATGGCAACCTGGATCCTTAATTCCTACACAGGAAATGTCTTCGTTTGGTTAAGATGAAGACCTTTTCAGAAGCAGCTTCCAGTCTAGTCTGCCTGCTAGAAAATGAAATGTCAATATGATTTATAAAACTATTAGAAGATGTTCTGGTGTTGCCCAGGTGTGTAAGTGCTGAAATAGCTGTGGGCTTTGTTTAAAGATCTCTGCTCAGGTATAGTGTGAGAGAGCAGAAGGCAGATGGCTATTTCCTAAGTGTCATTCTTTGCTTGGATAGTGGATTACATTTGCAGAGTAGGTATTAGAAATTATTTTGATATTTTTGTTGATCGTCATAGCAGCCAGTGTTGAGTTTAATGAGAAAGTATCATCATCATCATCATCATTTTTATTTATATAGCGCCACTAATTCCGCAGCGCTGTACAGAGAACTCACCCACATTAGTCCCTGCCCCATTGGAGCTTACAGTCTAAATTCCCTAATATAGACACACTCACACACACAGACAGACAGAGAGGGAGAGACTAGGGTCAATTTTGCTCTATTTATAGGTATGGTTTATAGCAGTGTTGGCTAACCTGTGGCACTCCAGGTATTGTGAAACTACAAGTCCCAGAATACCCTTCCAGCAATAAGCTGCTATATATTGGCATAGCATGCTGGGACTTGTAGTTTCACAACACCTGGAGTGTCACAGGTTAGCCAACACTGGTTTATAGTCATCATTTCTTTCCTCCTTTCCTCAAGTTGAAGATGGTAAGCAGTAGCATAGCTGAACGCCCATTTACCTCAGTGATAAATATGAGCTATTGCGACCCTAAAATTCCTTTTTTTTTTCTCCCTCATCTATCCCTTTCCCCCTCTATCAGCTGTCCGCTGAAGTGTAGCTCCCTTATCTCTGTTTCTGTACCACTCATGCCAGTCCTAAGCCTTTATAGTTACAGCTGTGATTACTGTGCCAATGATACATTGGCTACAGAAACATGTTATTTCCCTTTTGGGATTTCACATTGTAAAGATATAGAGACCATTGAAGATATTCTACCCAATTTTGCTTTTTTTTAAAAAAAATGTTTTATTAAAGTGATGTACAGTAAATGTTACAGTGGGAATCGTTCCCATTTGCGATTGAATGTCACTGTTGCAGATGCTTTTCAACGGATAGAAGTTTCACAATACCTTTTGTCAGTGTTTTTCTTGTAATTTATTTGTAACTCGTTAATTCTAAGCTTTAGATTTTTGTTAACATTACAGAGTCTTTTTTTGTTGATCAGTGGTAAGAATTGGCAAAATAAATCTATTTTAAGTCCAGGATGTAACAAAAAAAAAATCACTATGTTGATCTCAAATGTATATCACTGAATCCCTTTTGCTGTAACCTTCATCTCCAACTTTGGGTTTTTCATATTCACTTAAATAATGTACAAAATGTTAAAAATGCCGAAAGAGTGAATACTTCTTTTAGGTGCTGTAATCAGGGTCGTCAACTGTCACTAAAGTTACTAGCTATAGAAACTTGGGGACTTTTTGTAAGAAAAAATAGTGATTCATACAAGTTTGGTATTTTCAACTACATAATGAAGCACAGCACTAGTTATTTAGAGACATTAACTGCTTGTAAGTATTAAGTATTTCTTACTCTTCTTCTTAGCTGCCGTGATACACTGTCTCCTCATAGATGCTGTTACTACTTCTATTTTGAGGAGTTTTTTTGGTAAAACCTAAGTGTGTCATTAAAAAAACCTATGGGTTTAAGATATTCTGCCAGTAAAGCTTAATTTGCCATATTTTCATGTTTTTCCTTGAATGCAAAATTGTTGATTGTTCAGTGTAAAATATATTATCTATATTATCTATGGCTCCATGGACCACAAAAACATAGCTTTCCTGGTGACTGAATTATAGTGAAAAATAGTAGACTCCATGCCAGGCTCCAGCAATCGGTAACATGTTTCCCAGACAATGTATAATGGCAATTACCCTCACCTATTGAGTTCACAGCATTACACATTTCACAATCAAGTGGATAAAAAATGTCAGATTCTGATTGGTCGCTGCCATTACTGTGCCTCTCAGCCATGTGTTTATGTAATCAGCAGAGTTGTTTGTTGCCCTAGGAGATGTATGACACACAGCTGATATCTGCATATAATTATTTCTCTAATAAACAGAAACAAACAACTCTGGTGAAAAAATAGTAGGGCATATAAAAGCAGTGTATCTATAGCTCATATCCTTAGATTGTACGCTCCTCTGAGCAGAGCCATCTCTCCTCCTGTTTCCACCACTTCTAACTCTGCTCTCCAACTACTTAGCCCTCCTCCTCGAGGGTCCTCCACCCCACGTCCACTCTCGCTCCCTCCTCCCCCCTGGGGGTCTCCCTGTCTTCCGCGCCCTCCTTCTTGGGCCCCGTCGTTTGCGGATCCTCCCTCCCCCTTCCCCGCCCTCTCTAGCTGTGCATTGAGCTTACTGAGTTACTGTGTTTACTGTTTACTGTACTGTGCTGTCTCCCATTGTATTGTAATTTGTTTGTCCCTGTACGGCGCTACGGACACCTTGGGGAGCCTTATAAATAAAAATTAATAATAATAATAATATAGCAGGCTGCAACCTGTACAAGCCAGAACACAAGTTAACTTAAGGGGGGAAAACCCTTTAATGATGATGATATCCAGCCATTACTTAGCTTTTCAGCTAAATGAAATATTCAGTCTGTTAACTTGACTCCAGACATCCCTTTATGTGGGTATCCAGTGTTCTCCCCAGCACCTATTTCCAAGGTGCTCCTTGGTTTTTACTTGTCACCCGGCTCTTCTAGCACAACAGAGTCCTATTATAATAGAATAAACCATTGTTTTACCTATTCGAACATTCTCTATGTGAGCACTACAGCCAGCAGTGTGTTTTAGACCACTAAAAACCAGTCTGACCAGTCCTGGCACGTGTGGGCAATAACCTCCAACATTTTTCATTATTATTGCAAAGTATTACACTGCCCCACCCGGCTGCTTCTTAATGCCACCCGGCTGGCAAACTTTTCTGGGAGAACACGGTCATCGATTAACCACCCTTATAGATCCACATGTGATCAGATGACTTAAGCTAAGTGTTTAGTCATTGGTTCCATACCAGACCAGACACAGGATGTACAGGACTTTGTTAGGATACCTCCATAGCTGAGAGTAACAACAGTGGTGTCTGCCTAAGAGCTGTCGGAGTCAGTGTTACAGATCTGGTACATATTGGGCCTGATCCTTCAAGCCACGCATCACAAGATCCAAAATACGGACGTCATAGTCTGAGCGCGGGTTCAGAATACATGCCCTAATGAGTCAGGCCCATTGTAATTAGCTATTAAAGCATACAAGCATGCAATATGGAAACCGCAAGTATGTGCTGGAAACAATTATCCGACTTTGATTTTATTAGTTGATTGACAAAAACTTAATTTAGTTCTATATTTTAATGTCCATCAGAGGGTAATTGCTTTTTAAATAAAGTGTATTACTGTTTGTCATGAACTTAAAGAAATGTTTTTAGATTAATCCACTAGAACATCTGCATTGATATAAAAACCTGTCTTTTTTCGTGCCTTTGTTCTGTCTGTTTACCTTGCGTCTTGTGCTCAGCTCTTGCACTTTCTCATCATGTAGGCACAGCAATCTGAGTGTGAGGCCAAAAGGACTGTCATCTCTGGTGAAGAGAGGAGGGGTGCCTGAGGCACTGAGAGCTGAGGTTTGGCAACTTCTTGCAGGCTGTCATGAGGACCACGAGATGATGGACAAGTACAAGAACCTCATCATAAAAGTAAGAGTACTTTCCAGATTCTTTACTGTGATTTAATTGCTAGGTGTTTCTCCCTCCCCCCAAGAAGAATCTTTGCACATAATTCCAAATTCTAAAACTGTTTTGCGAGCACCTCTTGTCACAGCCTATTGTTGTAAGAAGTGATGTCTCACTACGTAAGGTGCTGTGCCTAGTGCAACTTATTAGTGTCTCATCTTATTACCTACGAATGTTGTAAAATGACTACTTTGTGCCAGGGCAGACTGCATCCTTATCTGGTTATTTCTATAAATTGCTTCCCTCTTATACCACACTAATTATGTACCTATGTTTATAACACCAATATTTCTGTTTCTGAAAGTTCCATTATCAATTGCAAAAATGCACTTAGTCTATTAAATTGTAATGCAGGTGGAAAACCGATTTGAATGTTCACTGTGTATTTGGTAAAGTCTTTTATCACCACCAATTTTATTGCTGCTTTAATATTTTAATATTATATATAACTTTGCTTTTGACCTGTGTTATGGTATAACTAGGAAACTATCCACCATTCTATGTATGTAAACTTTATGCAGCCTTTGGTAAGTGGGAATGATGACACTCCAAGAGGAAGGATAATAAGCAATGTGTGTAACACCAATGTTACAGAACCCACCTGTTCACAGTTTGTCCACAGATTGTTAGTATGTATAGTAAAAGTGCATTTTATGGATGTCACAGTGTAGTGAGAGATGAGATGGCATCAGGATGCACTATGGGAAGAAGGCAAGTCGGCGGAGGCAGTGTGGTGCTTTGGACAATGTTGTGCTGGGTAACCTTGGGTTCTTGCATTCATGTGGATGTTGCTTTGATATATAGCACCGACCTAAACATTGTTGCAGACCAAGTGCACCCCTTCAAGGCAACGGTATTCGCTGATGGCAGTGGCCTCTTTCAGCAGGATAATGCGTCCTGCCACACTGCAAAAATTGCTCAGGAATGGTTTGATGGTCGTCACAAAGAGTTCAAGGTGTTGACTTGGCCTCAAAATTCCCCAGACTGGGCATCTGTGGGATGTGCTGGAAAAACAAGTCTGAGCCATGGAGGCCCCATCTCTGTGCCAGATACCACAGGACACCTTCAGAGGTCTTGTGATTCAATTCAGCTTCAATTCAGCGCAATGTGTCTGCGGTACAGTCTGCCTAGACACATCAACACAATGTCTAAGAAAGAATCTCTGCTCCTTTTTCTGTGCATCTCTATGGGATGCGAGGAAATTGAGCGTAGATTCCTGAACGTAATGGGTGGAAACGTGTGCATCCTAATAGTGACGCGATGTCCAGCGGCACCTCGTTTCTAATTGAATCTTCCCCTCTATGTCAAATACCTAATAACGGACCCATCATGTTGGAAGCAACTTAATAAAATTAATCTTTTAACACAGATAGTCTTGCATCTCACTTATATTTTTGTTTTCTATTTAAATTTGCATACCATTATAGTATTCATAAAAGCTTCACCTCTACGCAGTGTGGCTGACGAGAGGCAGAAAATATCGTCTGTGCAGAGAAGCAGAGTGTGACATTTGTTCTCCTGCCTCTGAGCGCTGTATTTAGAGATCAAACACGCAGCTCCATGGTTGACACCAGTTTGGTGGAGAAAAGCAGACAATATGCTAAGAAACATAACAAGATCTTTATCATACGCTGTACCAGGAAGCTGTGACACTAACCAGTATGCAATTTATGTGTCATTTGTCAGCCTTCATTTTGTACTAAGTACAGTTTATTTTCCTGGAAGTCATTTTATTAACTGTGAGATTGGTATTGTGCTTGTTAAGATATTGTTTGCGTCACGTTTGTCATTTCAGATAGAAATATTGTGAAGTTCTATGCCACATCTCTATCACTGTGAGGTTAAACCCACATTAGCAGTGCTTCATACCATTTTTTCAAGGGGCGCCTGGGAAATATGGAGGCATTCATTACTCTTACTGCCGATACAGCAGTGGTTTTAGTGCGGAGTGTGAGAGAACAAATATTTTATAATGTGTATTTACAGTGTGTCCAAAAATTAAACAACTTCCCCATCAGTGATTATAGCAGCATCAAGCACTCTGTTCATTGCTTGCACACAGCATTTCACTTATTGCATCTTATATCCGAGCCGGTCCTGACAGCTTGGGCAGATATTGTCATGTTTTCAAATCTCTCTGCTCACCATAGGACTTGACTTTTATAGGTGCTTGGACACTGGTACATTCAAATGTATAATTGTAACATGTAATACAGGCAGTCCCATTGTGATCTCACTCTCATTACTTATTTAAGATCTAGTTGTTACTAAATTTAGAAGTATTTTAGGCCTATACAAGGGAAATGTTTAAATTAGAAGCATTCTTTTCAATAGTTTCAAAGTCCTAGTGTTAAGGGGCCCTCTATACAGTTTGTGCCAATTTATTATATATGTCATTTGTATATGTTGGTAGTTTCTCCTTATTGTAAATCAAACTAAAATATGTATGATGTTGGCAATACTAACCTTCATATGATAAGCAAACTTTTGTCTAACTTAAAAAAAAATACAGTATTGTGTCAGTCATTTAAGTAGTAGCAATCCTGTTCAAGTGTTTTACTAATTTGTAGGAAAGTTGGACGTTATTCTGGCTATAGGCATCAAAGGCTTGGCACCCTCCAGTGAAACCTCCCCCTCCCTGTTCCTGACTGGCACTGACCTAAACAATACAAGAGTGTCTGTCCCAGTCAGAATGCAGACTCGCCAGCGTCTTGAAATTCCTAAACTGGGAAGAAAGAGAAATGGACAAACCAGTGGATTTGAGATACAGACTGGCTCCAAGGGCGGGGAAAGGAGGCAGAGAGCGACCCTTCTGATTTGTAATAGACATCTTATTGCAGGTGGACATCATTTCTTTTCATTCTGCAGGAAAATAAAAAGAACATGCGTTACTTAGCACATTGTTACTGTTCATGGTTCTACATCAAAACTCCTCTCCATGATCTTTACCCATGGTCTCACCCAGTGGACCTCTCCTCCCACACTTTGTGATGGGCCGTTCCCTTAATCTTGTGTTATCACCTTTGTATGGTTCACACATAGACAGACAGACAGACAGACACACACACACATACTTGTTTTTATTGCATCGTGAGGACCCATGTCTGGAACATGGCGCATAGGGACACACCTTTCCTTATGCCCTGTCGACAGAACAATCATAGGGGTATGTGTAGGACCGGTTCTGAAAAGACACAGATATGTAAATGACTGAGGTCCTTACCGTCCGGATCGATGTGCAAATTCTCGTCCAAATTCTTGACTTTGAATTCTGCCAGTCTGCCACTCTCAAGAGCCAATAACAGTTTGCTGATCTTGGCAAGTTGTAGGATACCTTCTGGGAGGCGGTAATACTGCCGGTGCACCCTGATGTCGTGCCCATGGAAGTCTGCCAACTGATCCAGTTCTGTGTCGTTTAGGTTGAGGACCTTCGAATGAGTGGCAATTTGCTTTCAATGCTTCGTGGAAGACAGCGCATGGGGATGCTTGGCTCCACACTCTCGGGCAAACAGTCGTATGCAATCGGAGCCTCTGAAGTGTGGCAAGGCAGCTGGCCTGGCGAACATGTAGACATTTAGGCTATCCACTCCACATTTGTCACGCTTTTCTGCGAGAAGTTCCATTGCAGCTTGCATGGCTGGTGTTAGCAGGATGGGGACTTTTCTCCCTCATTTTTCTCTGATTTCAATGCAAGTGAAGTGCCGGCAGAGCTTCCTCTCAACCTCGGAAAGCGCTAGGGACACATCTTCGTGGAGATCCGAGGTATCTCTTGAGGAGAAGGTAGTCAGCAACATTTTTGAAACTTCCCCTTCCCTTCTTCGATTGAACAAGATCATCTGTGCCAGGGAGTGCCCAGTGGTTAACCGCAGGCTCGGTGGATAGCCCATTTTGGTAGGCTTGCTGCCTCTCATTGAGGTACAAGTGCATCTCTTTAACATCTTCGGTGAAAGGTATTAGCTGAGGCATGTTCCACTTGGAATCCTTAAGAGTTTTCAAGGCAGCCGATGAGATCAACTCGTTCCATCTCGCCTGATATAGCTTACTGAAATTTCATGTGTTTTCAACTGCAGCAGTGCAGCCCATGGCTCGGTACTCCACAATGCTCGCTATCTTTTGCAGGCCGTACCCGATCTTGAGTGCCAGCTAGGGTGTCCTAAAAGTACCTGCCTCCTCGTCATAGCCAGCTACCGGCTTCACAGCGTCTACTACGTGTAGAAAGTTTGATTCCATTGTGTTTTTGCCTGCTTGGTGTACAAAGCGCTGCAGGATGCAATCACTTCCGTTTCCTGCTCCTACTATACATTCGGACAGAATACTGGCATTTAGCGGTGGGAGACGCACACCCTTTCTCCCCTCCCCATCGGACACACTCACACTTTTGTTCCGACAAATGTGACTCGTGGAGACATACCAGATTGTTATGCTGAGCATATCAGCAAGGTCCCTGCATTGATTAGCCCTGAGGAGCTTTGTGGGGGCAAATTTTGTACCTACTACGACTCGGGTCCCCACAGTGTTGATGTGTAAACAGGTCAATGTCCCAACAAGCATATGAATGCAAGTACACACAAACACACACACATTATCCATATGAAGGACCTGGAGTGTACTCTGCACACTGACTTCCCAACAAAATGAGCTTGATATCGAATGACTACTATGTTCATTTTATCCCTCATGTCAAATGAGAATCTGGAGAAAGCTTTTCTCCCCCCGATTAAACCTGAAGATTCTAAACTCTCAATTTCTCTAAGGGAAGTAGACAAAATTCTAGGAGAAGCAGTAGAGGGTAAGGTACCTGTCGCTGATGTCTTGACAATTGAATTTTACAGGATCTTGAAGGGATGAATGACAGGTTCTCAGTGTAATTTGTATAATGACATGACATATACTGTTGTCTCCTATAGCAGTATGTCAAGTATATAACAAAGATCTTGGCAGACTAATTAGTGCCCATTATGTCATAAAGAATATTCGCATGGTGTTTTCTGTCCTTGAGTGGGATAAGTTACATCTGCAAAATAACACATACATAAGTCATAGATAGACAACGCAAAGGCATTTAATAATGTCCAATATGAGTGGATGTTACCGCTTTTAGATATAACGTCCATAGAGGAACAACTTGTAGGTGTATGTATATCAGAGTATCGGGTCTCCTAAACCTTTCCACTGAATACATGATTATGCCCATTACCCCATACACACATTTTTATGTAGCTTGTGTACCCCTGCCCAGATGTATCCAGTAAAATACCATAATATAGGGGTTATAGTAGTGGGTTAGCTCAACTGGGTTCTGCCCTGTATTGAAGATATGTTACTTTTTGGGACTTTTATTTTGGACACAGTACTGTACATACTATCCTGGGGCCTGATTCATTAAGGATCTTAACTTCAGAAACTTCTTATTTCAGTCTCCCGGACAAAACATGTTACAATGCAAGGGGTGCAAATTAGTATTCTGTTTTGCACATAACTTAAATACTGACTGTTTTTTCATGTAGCACACAAATATCAACTTTAAATTTCAGTGTACAAATAAGCTATCAAGTATTTGTGTGCTACATGGAAAAACAGTCAGTATTTAACTTATGTGCAAAACAGAATACTAATTTGCACCCCTTGCATTGTAACATGGTTTTGTCCAGGAGACTGAAATAAGAAGTTTCTGAAGTTAAGATCCTTAATAAATCAGGCCCCTGGTTTGGATAATTTTCTGGCTTAAAAATAAATCAAACCTGTGAAATTCTCCCCTTGCTTATCCTTGTTTAGGGACTCAGAACTAACAATATTATCTCACTCGTTGACCTATGTTGGAGTTAAAATATGTACGATTCTGCCTTTCTTATTCAGTTATATGAATTATGGCCTTGTTAATCATGAAAATATGACAATAATTAAGGAGGTGAGACACTTTGCCTTTATTATCATTATATCATGACATCATACATCATTAGGCAGATATAGACTATTTCACATACATAGACTTTTATACCCCTTCCTCTACTCCTCAAGCACAAAGATGTAAATAAAATACAAACCGGTTACAACAAATTCATACGGAGTAGAGTGATTTTAAAAACAAAGAAATACCAAATTACTAAAGTAAATGTCTTAAATGTGATATTCAGGAGGCAAATATAAAGCATTGCCTCTTGGACTGTCATGTTATCGAGTCAATTTGGCTTTTAGTAATAAAATATGTGAAATCAACCAGCCAGTGGATGTACCAAGACATCCAGGTCTACTCCTTTTCCAAAATTAATTTTATTCCTCCAAGATTGTTTGTTAACAACATAATATACATAAAAATGTGATGGAGAAATATTTTGAATTGCTTTCGGGCGACAAGCCCCACAGTAGGGTCATTTGAAAAATTAATTATTCACGTTTATGTAGAGAGGTCAGAGAGAGAGAGAGAGAGAGAGAGAGAGAGAGAGAACACAGTAAAAGTTTTTTGGAGGGTCTGATTTTCCTATTTAATAATACTTAAGCAGAACAGAGTTAACACAGTTTATGTAACCATTCATCTGCACAAGTGTGTATTGCAAACCTCAGATAAGTAGTTTGTTGTTTCAGGAATATTGCACAAGGAATATGATTTTATCATAGGTTTGCTTTTATTGTTAACAAGATGGATCAATCTATGAGTGCAAATGGTTATATAGCACTGAACAATTAGCAATAGAGAATGTTACCCTTTACTCTAAAAAGAAGTGTTTGTAGCTCATAATTACAGGACTTGCTAATCTATGTCAGTATTACGTACACGTAAGTAAAATCACAAGATACATGATTTATATTATGCTAGCTATAGCCATAACAGGAAAAACAAAAACATTTTACAGGGCAAAACTGCTAAGAGATTATTTGAGAAGAATATCTAAGCATTATTTCATAACCTCATATGAAAATAAATATTTTGTGACATTGTTAGTCATCTATCTTAATTTCCCTCCGTCTTGTATCCTATTAGTCAAGCTAGATCATTAAATCAGGGGCCTAGATTAATGAGTGTTACAGTTGGGAGCATTTGAAATAGATAGCATAGTATAAGAAATGTAGATTGTGGAATTGTAAAATATTTAAGACAGTGAATATATGGATGAGAGTAATATAGACACAGTAGGCTATGCGCTATTAATATTTTCTTTTTCTTATTTCTATAAATGATGTGTTGATGACTTGGTGAGTGGTTGGAAATGTGACATGTCTAAATAAACTGTCTTCTGGATCTATTATGTTTTCATTTGCAGCTTCGCGATTTTATTTTTTAGATATTTTTTTTTTCATGTCGGTTTGAATGTCAAAGTGGAAAATACTCAGAAAAAGTTTTGTTTGTTTGTGTACTCTTACATATGCTTTTCAAGTTACTCACTATTCGCACCTACATGTGTCCAGGGATGAGTGCCGCACATTTTCATCTTTCTTTCGGCATAAATGTGATCAGATCATTGTAAAGTAGTGCACTGTGTATTTCACCAGTATCTTAGTGAAACGTATCATTTCAAAACATCTTCTAATATAAAATAACTTACGACTGTTAGTCATCTATCTTGTTAATTTCCATCCACCTTTTATTAAACAAGCTAGATTATTAAATCAAGACTTGAATTAATGAAATCTACAACGCCCTCCTTTTGTACTAATAACTTTAAGGACAACAATTATCAATGATTTCCTGTGTTCATCCTTTGATATGCTTCAAGTTTTCTTCCTCCTTGTTCTCTTTGAAGGGTAATTGAGATCTGTATTACATGTTGATTTCCCTACATCTATCACCATCTTCTTGTTTACAGACCTTAGCAATACATACAATATTTCATGAAAATTTACACACACAAAGATTTATTAATATTATTATAATCCTTTATCTGTGACATGTCAAAATATTACATAGCGCTGGTGATTGAGAGGATCATGATACTAATATATAGCGTGCCATGATCTTACAATGTTGATGTGGAGAACAGTTGATATATAAGGTGGTGGAATAACCATTGTAGCTGGTGGTGGGGAAGTGTGTGAGACTACTGTAAGGCAGATTCACAATCAGCCACCAGTATTAAAGCAGCGACTGGCCTTTACGTGCAGTTATGTAAGAATGATTAGAGACAGTTGAAGGTGGAGACATGAAGGATTAACCTGTCACTGTAGATAGGCAATCTGCTGCTAGCATCCATGACTGTGCTTTACCATTTATCTCCACTGAACCTCGTTCCTCTTCTGGATCTTGAAAAGGCAGTTGCTTTTGTGCCAGAGGCGGAACTAGCGAGCTGTGGGCACCCGGTGCAGGGAGGATGGAACCGAGGCCCCCAACCCTCTGCATCTACCATGCAGCGTGCCCCATTACATCCATGGGCACCCGGTGCACCACGCCTGCTGTACCCATGGTAGTTCCGCCACTGTTTGTGCTGCAGGGGCTCACTTGTGGTCAT
Organism: Mixophyes fleayi; assembly: GCF_038048845.1. Lineage (NCBI taxonomy): Eukaryota > Metazoa > Chordata > Amphibia > Anura > Limnodynastidae > Mixophyes > Mixophyes fleayi. Next base: position 24,815,208 of record NC_134409.1, on the reverse strand, counting down.
CAGCCAGCTTGGAGTAGCTGTGTGTCAGTATTTTTCTTTAGCGTCATCTTCACTTTTGGTGCAGAACCAGAAGACTTGTTCTCCATGTTTGCAGACGTTGTGACGGCAGGGAGTCCACAGAGATCACCAAAGGAGGAGCAGAGATGGAATCCACAATGACCGCTGAAAAAACAGCTTGGTGTGATGACAGTCCTTTTTACTACTCTGTTATTTCCCGCTGCCTTCAGAGTTTTCATTGTTTTATATTAGTGAGAAGATGTGGGAGGTAGCGCACAGAGCTGATCTAAAGTGCAGCCATCGCTAACTGCCACCTACATGTCACCATATAATCATATAAATAAAGATTCCTGTGCAGCTTTAGCTCCCAGTGCTCCAAACATATCGAATAATCCCCAGTTGTCAGAATCTCCATATACTTCAATTTCAGCTCTTCTAGGGGCTCTAATCTCTTCAGTTAACTTGGCTAAAGTAATCTCATTGACGATCTTATCTATTACTATCTTATCTAAAATTGGTCACAGGTCATTTACACTCTTAACAGTTAGGAATATTCCATATGGGTAATTGCTGTCAGATTCACCTAATTTTCTATTTTTTTTTCTAAATTTCCTGATTGAGTGCAGGGCTGTGTGATTCGTGCACCCATTTATTTTGGTTTTGACACAGGACAGCTGTCTGTGGTCAGCAACACTTGGTAGAGTGCACCTTGGCTCAAGGGAAGCTTTTTCTTTGGTGCACTGTTATATAGGCTCAATCTCCTGGTAGAATGAAGCGGCACAATCAGTCTGTGTCCTTAATCGTTTCTTCTCTCACCTGTGTGTGGAAAGACTTTACACATTTACATTTTGGGGTTGAAAACAGTGCAGGAGATGATGCCAGCAGTGTCCCAGACTTTCCCATAAGTATCCATGTGTATTTTTGTCATTGTGATGTTGAGTTCATTCTCATAAGGACAATAGTTAAACCATTTAGCCTTTTAGTTCTATCCCAGCACATAGTTTGGCTACTTAGTTGTTGTTTTTTGTGTCTTTCCATTGTCAACAAAACTTGCAAATAATACAGGCAGTGAGATATTCCATCTATCTCTAGGTCCTTACACACCTGTCCTGTGATGTTTAGGTATAGGCCAGAATTGAAAAGTAATGGAAATCCAAGCCTGGGAATAAATGATTTCAATAGTTATTATTAAGCTACAGTTGTAGCATCAGCTTTTACTCAAGGTTAGGCTTCAGTATATCCTGAATACATGCAGCAATAATCAATTGCAGCATTTTCACATTTGTAGGACATCAATTGCACAATCACAAATGGACCCCATTGTGGGTGGGGTGTGCGGTTTGTTGCCTTTTCAGATTTGCCCACATTATATGTTGGGGATGCAGGACAATATTGACAGCACTGTTGCGCAACTGAATTAAATCCTGGTGATAACAGCATAAATCACCCTGTTTTTGCTTTTCTATGCCATTCTGTAGTGCACACAACCAAGGTGCACGTCTCATGGAGCCACCAGGCGATCTGATTGCATAGTACGGCCCAAAGACCTCTATATAGTCCTTTTTTTTTTTTTTACTCGGGAATGAGTCGGGGGGGGGGGGGGGGGGACAACTTCCATCTGTAGTGCAGCAAGGTATTGTAGGAGAAGCCAGAGGAGAATTAGGCACATGGAAAACAAGATTTATGTTTCATGGACTATCTGATAAATGGCTGCTTTTTTGTCAAGATTGTCTGTCAAAGCACTTTCTTTTGCAATATCAGTGAGAGACCTGTGACCTGAACACTTTATAATAGTTGATCTACTTGAGGCCATTTTTTTTAATTTGCATACCTGTTAATATGACCTGCCCATAATCATAAGCATCTCCAAAGTGTTTCTGGAGTCAGGGAAAAAAAAATATTTACTATCTTGGCTTTTGCTTACATATATACTTGTGCCAAAGCTACAAGTTGGGAATTGTAAAAGTCAATCATAGGTGAAGTGAGCTGAGAAGTAACTTGAATACAATCATATTCCTCCTCTTTACCTGTAGATAGTAGAACATAGAAGCAGGATTACGTACAGAATATTTGGTATTAAAAAATATGGTGAAAACTGCTGTAAAATATCAAATTTGGTGAGTCTTTCAGCTGAGAAATGTTGTGATTGAGTGTTAAGGAGCAGTTAATATATTGCCAGAATTACGGCCACCATAAGCAGTAAGCCTGACACAATGTTAGCTGCCGATTCCACTAATATGTCATGCACGGGGTAAAACCATATTCAGTAATTTTCTGTAATAAGCATTAAAGTGTTTTTTCGTATACTTCTGTGTTAGTAGCCTTAATGCAAAATTTTCTCTTTCATGAGTGTAAAGTCTTTATAGTAATCAGGTAATCCTAATATTGATAGGTAATGTATGTATGCCCGTGTTTATCTCATGATCTAAGTAGTGGACTTTAGCCAGACATAATCGTTAATTTTTAGAGGCTTTTTAAAGTATGATCTGTTAACTATTGGGGCATAGGTTTGGATACTACACCTATGTAGGGCTGCGATCCAGTCTAAGACAGGGTGTCCGTATTTTTACATTACTTATTCACTGGTAGGATAGGTGGTATTAATAGGTACTTTGAATTACTATAATGACTCCTTGTTTAAAAAATGATGCCCTTATTGGGTATTGCTCGGAAGGAACTTGGCAGGATCAATATTTATGTTAACTGGAGTGGCTGTGAGTATTTGTCCTTGGATTTGGACAGGGAGGGGGGGAGGTGGGGGGGTTCAAAAGACCATTGACAAAATCTGTAAATACAGCCTGCTGAGCTTGGGCAATGGGATATGTGGTCCCTGAATGTCTAACAAATACTTTGCATAATTTTACAAAATGGTTGGCAGGTGATTCCTCTCTGCGTTGTTTACAATTTGTACGAGCTGAGAAAACCTCCTCTACTGCATTTATCAGATGCTGTGCAAAGGTTGCTAGATTATGCCTGCTGGCATCTCTCTTAGGCCTGGGTGTCTTCTCACACAATCTATCTTTAACTGCGGCTCTCAGCAACTGACTTATATTCCCCAGCTATGATTTATAGGCTTAAAACACAGTTTTTGTGTCTCTTCAAAAACCAAAAATAAAATAAAACCTGTTTGAAAATAACAAAAAAACAAACCGATCATATATGGGGCATAAAAATACTTAACACAAATAAATAGTAAACAAAAAGATAATGTCAGTAGATGACATAGAAACCACATACATCTCACTTCCTCTGTCCTGGTACTACCCTAGTCTTTAACCAATTAGACACATGCTTTCCATTGTGCACCATTCACACCAAAGCACTTTTTATGAAATGCTCTGTTGAGTCTTTCTCATTGTTCTATATTAAAAGTACCAACCAGAAGAAAACTAACTTTTCCTGCTGGTAATTTAGTGCCAATTTTGCACATACTTTCAAGTTTCCGTTCCTTAGTGTTCAAGTTTCCGTTCCTTAGTGTATTCACACATCCTGCTGGTGTCTTTAACTGTTACCTGCCACCATCTTAATACTCTCAATTTGCACAGGGACATGCACACAAGGTAAGAATTAGTTAGGGGCTTTTCAAGAAAAGAGAACAACCCAGTGAAGTTGGATATTGCAGAACTTCCAATTTAGCAACTCTGTTTCCAATGGTAGGGGAAGGAAAATATTTGTGTTTCCTTCAAGAGGATTCAATGAACATACAGTCCAAAATTCAGACCATAAGTATTTAGATTTTTTTCCCAAGTAGTGAATATACTCAATTTAACATAATAAAGTTTTCAAACACTCCAAGAAAATGTAAGATAAAAAAATGAAAGTAGGAAGATTTCTCAATGTCAAAACTAAATGTTTTGGACAGCTAAAAAGCTCAGTCTACTTATTGAAAAGGGTCTTGGCATCATAGATACATATCCTAGTCAAGCCAGCAAGTACGGTCTGTAATCACCTAAGACCTGGCCAGATGGCTCATGCCCTGTAACACATCCTGTTAACCTTCTAGTTTCCCTTGTGGGCCAGTTCACACAGGGAGAAAGATAGAGTTAAGGGTACTATGCACCTCTGGTTGGTCATGGGGTTTTACAGGGACAAGTCCATGTAAAGCAACAGATCTGGTCACCGCAGTTAATCTCAACACACAAGAACTTCTCATTTCATGCAATGTACCCTCCTTCTACCATCATAACCTGTAATGTTACTTATTTCCTTGCCTAGGCAAGTAAAAAAATTTAATTACTCCTGCCATGACTACTATGAAAATACTTAAGCTTAACAATTAACTCAGAATGTATTAAAAAACAATATGCTCAAGCCAGACTTCACTCACTGTCAGATGCATTAGGCTAAGTTCTGAATCAAAAGGCACCCAAGTTTGTTTGTTTTTATCCTATTTTCATGCACCAGGGATTTGATTCAAAACTGTCAATTTGTAATGATTCTTTTTTTGCTCCAGCCATTCTTCATCCCACTTCTAACACCAAAAAATGATGGAAATATCATACAAAAGGAATTTGAGTGAGTTAATAAGAAACTTCCTTTTATTCTTTTAAACAAGGTGCCTCTGTCTGTGAGAACATAATGCACAGTTGAAAATATAAGAAGTTACCCTGCTCTTTGATATGGAAACTGATGTTTGTAAATCATAATTATGAAAATTACAAATCCATACTTGCTAATACATTTATTTCAGTAAAATCACCAGATTATATGCTAGCGCAACAGTTTTTGGAGGAATAACCTTTCACAGGGCAAGACTACAAGCTAAGAGGTCATTTGATTCAGGTAATTTATCTTGCAAAACAAAGAAACTTGTATTTAATCATGGTTTCAAAACATCTTATAAAAATAAAATAAATGGTGACATTGCTAGTAATCTGTCTTAATTTCCAAACTACTTTGATTCAATTATTCTATACATTATTAAATCAGGGGTCTAGATTAATGAGCATTGGAATTAGATAACATAGCATAAACATGTAAATGATAGATTTATAACATATTTAAGATTGTGAATGTAAAGCTGGGTACACACTACAGAAATTTCAACCAACTTTTTATGCAGAGCGATTTTACATGCGGTCGATGGTCCGATCGCTCGGTCCATGGACTGCATACACACTAGCCTTGTTTAGGACGATAAAGGGAAGAGCGGACGTCCCTTTAGAGACTTTTTACAGCCATGTTGTCGTGAGCAATGACTGTAATTTCGTACTCACTGTTGTGGATCGGTCGGAAGTTTATACACACTACACAGCGGAAACGAGATTGGAACGAAAATATTAAACGGTACGACCAAGCAAATGAGGCGACAATCGTCCATTTGGGCAGACTTTCGACCATCGTGTCACTACACACACTGGACCGACTTTTGAACGAGCGGTCGTATGTCGGCTGATTTAGCCGATTATTGGATGAAAACTGTGTTGTGTGCACCCAGCTTAAGGAGGAGTGTAATCTAAACACATTAGACAGCACTTTTTATAGTTTACTCAATTTTTTTAAATTATGTGCTAATGACTTAGTAGGATTGAAACTGTGGGTAGGAGATGTGATGTTTTAAAGTAACCTATCTTCTAGATGTATAATGTATTTTGTTGTAGCGTCACTATTATTTTGTTTAAATGTCAAAATTAAAATAATGCAAAAATGATCAGCCTGGGGCACCTGGTTACACCAATTAGGAAGAGGTATGATTACGTGCATACTATTGCCCTATACTCTTCAGTTGATATTTCACCCTACTTGTGCACATGGATGACCGACCAGCACACCGCAGCTTTGGTTAATATGCATCATTCATTTGGCACAAATGTGATCATTTCATTGTGAAAAAGTGCACTTTTTTACATCACCGGTATTTTGGCGAAATTTAATTTCCAACAAACCATAGTCCCGAATATAAATCAACATGGAACTCCTATAAATGGCATTGCATAATAATATTAAAGTTGTATTTGTTATTGGTATGATGTAAAGGTTTTAGGTGTAATGTGTGTCAAACCCATGTTACCGTCAATGAGGCACTTTTATAAAACACAGTTTCTTTTTCTTTCTTTTTTTTTTTTAAAAAATAGCAAATTAATCTTTCTCTGGTAGTGCTGGTTTGGTGCCCCAATTGATAGCAACATTGTCAGCAACACTTAACGAAACTGATGGGAGCTGACAGTGGTGCTGAATAACGTAGCCTAGAATAAAACAGGATTATGTGACTGTGAATTCAGAGCTATGAGTAGATCTAGTGTCTTCAGACATATTTCTCTGTGTCACGGAGTTCAGATGAAAGGCAGGCTGTCAGTGTAAGTGGACAGTAACACATGTATAACGTACTCTCCTCTTGTTTAAGGCTCCCATACTTTAAGACTCACATCCGGATTATCTCTTTCCATATGAAACTTGCTTAGGCCACAGATGAGCCCAATGCTGTAAAAACAGGGGTCTATTCCACCTTAATCTAATAATGTAAGTGTATTTGCATTAATCTGTACTGGACTGTAGCATTGGCTTAATCAGAGCTGTAAACCTCATATTTCTATTTTATGATGGGCTTTGACCTCTGGATTGCTGATCTTTTCATACTTTGGATACATTTTAACCACGACAATGTTAGTCCAAATTAGTGGATGTCGGGAATTTTATAACTTTTTCAGTAGAAATAAATTTTGGAAAAGCTACCTATTTGCAACACCTAAACATGGATACTAGAATCTAAAGAAATGTCCGTAACTACATTGCTATAGAAACTTGTCTACCTGGTTAAATGAAGATGATATGTGCAAAATAAAATTGCTTTACATAGAGAAGAATACCCTCAGTGCGCAATAAGTGATAACTCATTTCACTAAAACATAAAATATGAATTTCATGATATTTGTAAATTGCTGTCATTTTACCGCAGATCACCATGTACTTAGAATGTATATACAGAGAATCACAAACCTATTGTGTGTGTGTGTGTGTGTGTGTGTGTGTGTGTGTATATTTTATATATATATATATATATTATCTTATATAATATAATATATATATATATATATATATATATATATATATATATATATATATGTGTGTGTGTGTGTGTGTGTGTATATATATATATATATATATATATATATATATATATATATATATATGTGTGTGTGTTTTATATATATATATATATATATATATATATATATATATGTGCGTGTGTTATATATAATATTACACTTTCTAGTTTTCTCTCTCTCCTCCTTCCAGTATTCCGCTCAGCCCTCCCTCCTTTTCTTTTCTGGAGTTATTTTCTAATAATTGAATCTGTCCATGAAGACACATGTAAGAGACTGACAGGGAAGGTCATTGGGTTTCCTGAGAAGCCAGACCCTGATTAATTACTACTCTCCTCCATTCTGAAGCAGCACCCTGTCTAGTTGATGGGAATGAGCACTTTGATAGAATGGGGTTATTCCAGATGGGACTAGCTGCAGAAGTCACAGGTTTACTTCTATGTATGTAACCTGGCAAGGAACACACAGATTGGCCACTCTGCATTGTGTCATTGCAAGACCGATAGACTGTAAGTCAATTAAAATATCTGCTGCTAGCAGAGATTGCAGTAAAATGTACTTCCTTTAGTCTGCATTTGACCCTAAGAAGCCCTTTCTTTGTTTACCAGCCTTTCCTGACTTAGCCTTATTTTCTTAAGTGTACCCATTATTTAAAGCCACAATCCCATGAAAAAATAAATTGTTTTTCACTTCTCTTTTTTTTTTCTTTCTAAGCATAAATCGTAATGGCAGGCTTTAAGAAGAATGTACGTATTTCCAATTTTTCACATTTTTTCTTCATGCTGATAATAATTTAGGATTCTGGACTACAATGGCAACCACAGTCACATGGCACATGATGTAGTGAGCAGAGAGGCTTTGAAATAACCCTCTGAGCTCTGTCTGCACTGTGACATCCTCCTTCTCACACCTCTGCCATCATATGACATGCTAAGAGCTGTGAGTCGGTTCCTCTGTTGTGTCTGTGCCTGGCAGCCATTTTTCTTTGCCAAACCTATATTTTGAAAAGCAGACAATGATTTGTAGGAGGATAGCTAAGAAAAATGACTAGGAGATGTATGCTTAAAACATACTCAACTTGCTATTTAAAAAAATAAATCTCTGTCAGATTGCTGCTTTAAACACAGTGGACGCCAAAATACAGTCTTAAAATTCACTGGAAACTAAGTGTCGCCTCTTACTCATGAGGGTTATTGTCACTAATTCTTTGAGAAATAAGGCTTTAATATTGGTTCAGTCCGCAAAATAGTTTCCTCTACTCTAGTTAACATGTACGCTTTAAATCTGAATTTGGCATCAATGTTTTTTATTTGTAACTTGGAACCACCTGATTGAACAGCAATGAACAAATATCTGTTGTAATGATTACAGCAGAATGTATTAATATTATTATTACACAAATACCGCTTATGTTGGCACTCCCTGATTCAGCATTAACCCTGCTCGTCTCATCACAAATTCCATCCACGCTCCATTTGCCCTCTGTCTTATTTTATTTTTTGAGCAATTTTAGAAATGGTTGAAGTTGTGTTTAAGAGGGTTATGTAAATAACTGTCCTTACTTAATCCTTGCAACATTGGAAAAACGTGATGAAGAATTAGGCAGTGATTGTTGTGCTGTACATTTTTATGTGAATGGAACTGTAGCATATCCTCCTAATGTCCTCCACCTGAAACATAGTGAACAGGTAGGTAGTTAGGAAGGCAATCACTGTTACTCATTCAGCGGCAGATTGTGTATTCATCATCATTATCATCATCATCTTTATATGGCGTCACTGAATCTGCAGCGCGGCACTTTCAACAAAAATTAAACTAAATAAGAAATACAGATGAGTAAGGGACGAGAAACATGAGTCAGTAAAAATCAATGCAATAGACGATAGAGTAACTACATAAGAAGACACAACTAGTACAAAGGAAACCTTACAAAGAGGATGAGGAGATAGCAGTGAGCGCTAACAATGAAGAGAATTAGAGTAATAATCAGAGAGGTTAGAGGTGGAGCGTGGGGGGCAGGTGGAGCGGGAGGAGGGAGTTGTCTGAGGATGGTGACGGGTAGACAAGTGTGAAAAGATGAGTTTTGAGGGAGCGTTTGAAAGATCCAAGGTTGGGGCTGAGTATGATTGGAGTGTGAGGTGATGATAGGTGATGAGATTTCTGCTTTTTTTTAAGTCTTTGACCTAGAAGTTCTATTTATTTAGAGTTTTGACAATGGATTTTAACCACTGATTTTGTGACTGGTCTCTTTCAGAGAGATATACTTTCTCTTGGTTTCAAAGTATGAAATAAGGAATCAGGAAGCCCACTGTTAAATTTCAGTCTTTATATTAATGAATATCGATGGTGTCCAGATGGGCATTGAAGGACAAACTTATTGTCTAGCCAGAAAAGATGTTGGACATGTTTTTTTTTTTACCTTTTAGAGCAATGCTTAATACACAATGTATTTATAAATGGCATAACCATATAATACAACTAGTCTCTCTCACGGGGGTATATTTACTAAGCTGCGGGTTTGATAAAGTGGAGATGTTGCCTATAGCAACCAATCAGATTCTATTTTGTAGAATATACTAAATAAATGATAACTAGAGTCTGATTGGTTCTTATAGGCAACATCTCCACTTTTTCAAACCCGCAGTTTAGTAAATATACCCTTTTGAACTGAAATCCTTTTATTAATATTTCTTTACATAACTGACTCTTTAAGGTTCTATATAAATCTTTTTAGGTAAATTTCTTATTACGCTCCACAAAAGTGGTGGTTATCCTATAGACACCATATATGCAGGTCTAACAGATAATGCACCTGTTTCCAGTGACTGTTGTAGATAAGGTAGTAAACCGATCAGATTATTTCCCACGTTGGTGTAAAGCTTTCATATTTCTGAGAAAGTTGAATCACTCCGCTCAATATTTTAATGTATCACCAAGGAGGAAGGATCAGCGGAAATTTCCAGCCTGGCTTAGCATAATCTAGCTGGATTGTTTTCTATGCAAAACTGAAAAAAATAATTACTGTAGAATCCAACATATTAATTACGATCAAAGAGAAGAAGAAATAATTTTGCCTACTGTTGTCTACAGGTCAGCTTGGATATTTATTTTTTATATGTAGTTATGCTTTTTTGCGTACACAATATTTTAGAAGTATGTCCATCTATTGATAGCTGGAGTCCAAATTAAAGTGTGCTTATTTGCTCTTGCTTAAAATGGATCCATTACCTACACACTGCAGGTAGCCATTTTGTGTCCACTTATTGTACCACATGACCTAGTGACATCATTAGACATAGCGCTGTATTCTTGGCTATTTAATATGTTGGGAGATGAGAAGTGCAAAAGCATTGTTATATAATGTTAGGTGTCTACTTATAGGATGTTATATAATGTATGTGGGGCAGCACGGTGGCTAAGTGGTTAGCACTTCTGCCTCACAGCGCTGGGGTCATGAGTTCAATTCCCGACCATGGCCTTATCTGTGTGGAGTTTGTATGTTCTCCCCGTGTTTGCGTGGGTTTCCTCCGGTTGCTCCGGTTTCCTCCCACACTTGAAAAACATACTGGTAGGTCAATTGTCTGCTATTAAAATTGACCCTAGTCTCTCTCTCTGTCTGTCTGTGTTTTGTATGTTTGGGTATTTAGACTGTAAGCTCCAATGGGGCAGGGACTGATGTGAGTGAGTTCTCTGTAGAGCGCTGCGGAATTGGTTGCGCTATATAAATAGATGATGAGGTTTATCAGATAATGACAGGTTTATCAGATAATTGTTATTGTGTTTTACTAGTCCGGCACACAGGCCGCTCGATCAGGCCGCTACTCGGGCCAGGGGGGTCGGCCGGCCGGCCGCCCCCCGGATGCAAAATACAATACTTTCTCCCGCCGCCGCATCTGATGACATCAGATGAGGCCGCATCACATGACAGGGGATCGTCATCAATGACGCGGCCGCATCCCTTTTCATGTGATGCGGCCGCCTGTGTGCCCCCCGGGCTTCCCTCTCCCAGCCCGCGCCTGCCTGCACACATGTAGACTTCCAATATATTAAGCCAGGTTCACTTGCCTTAGGCTGGAGGCAGGCAAATATGTGTCACTGAGGAATGGATTGGCCACCTGCTTACTAGCTGTATGTAAAGCAATTAAAGCCACAAGTAATCTGCTGAAGGGAGAAAAAGACGACGTCTAGTAACTAAGTTCTGGTATTTTTCCATTCTGAGCGAAACACAAGATTTTCACCTTTTGCTTAATTCAAATAAGTCAGCTGAGCTGTTTTTTTTGGTTCATTGTTTGTTTGTGTGTTTAGGTACATTAGAACTAATGCAGGCAATTAGAATGTTAATTACAGATAGGAATTTTTTAGTGAATTAACCTTTAGCTCCTTTCATTAAATTCTGTAATCTGTTAATTATAAGAAATATATACAAATTCTCTAATCAGTTAATCATAAGAAAAATGTTTGTGTATATATTTTTATTTTAAATATATTTCTTATTGTGTCCTACCACTGCCTGTTTTCCTATAAAGGTTTTAGTGGAATCCAGAGCTCCAATCACAATCATGTTTTCTGTTGTCTCTCTAAAGAGCAGATAGGGCTTAGTGTATATGTGAGGGACAAGTCACTGTTAGTATTCTGCACTAACATGCATGATGGGAGGATATGGGGAATAGTAATAATAATACAAGACATTGCTTAATGTAAGGCCCACATCATTCTAAATATGTACTGACAAATAGGGAGTTGTTATCCCCACAACCTCAATAGACTATTGTATGGTATTTGTTTTTGGCTTTTTTTCTGTTTATATCTGACAAGCCTATGACAATTACATGACCCTATTTTTTAAAATCCAGTATTTTTATTGGAATTTTTCAAGGTACAAACATACTAAACAATCAACAAACAATACAATCGCATACATGTCAGTATCCAGTACAAAATTTACAATACATTAGTAAAGCAAAGTAACAATATATGTATTATACTTGTTTAGGATCATACATCGCAAATGCTCATACATGGAAAGTTTGCAAGTAGAAGGTTCACCATCTAGATTACATGACCCTTTTAATTGAACTATTGGACAGCAAAGTACTAGATGATATATGTATATTATGTTTACAAAATAAATTCTACTAGTAGCAGCATTAAATTAGTAGCATTTGGCTGAAGGCTTCTGAACACATTAGTGCAACTCTTAGCTTTACTGTAAAAACTGTACACATATTGCAAAGTATTAAGACGTATTTATCTGTAATTTCCAAACCATGGATTTATTTATGGTGGCCCAGCACAGCGGTAAAGATATTCTATCCGCTATATGATATCTTTGCTCCTGCTTTTAGGCTTTGCACATAATGGCCTATGTGTGCTAATGCAGAACAATGTGAGTGGACAGTACACTATAGGGATAACTAGGAAATGAAATTAGTGCACAGCCTAAATAATGTTGTCTGATATTGAAGGAGAAAACTTTGAACTGTTCCCTTCTTGTGCACAGGATCGTGGCAGGATCACAAGTAGCAGATTTGTTTTATACTTAGACCAATATGGTCTTACCTTGAATTTTCACCTGGATGGCGATGTAATAGAAAGACTGAATTTGACAAATGCAACACATTCTCGAGAAATCGTCCTTTTACATTTTCCTTTCCAAGCTCAATAAATGAGAGAGTGAGAAGAGAACGGTTCAATGACAGCTGGAAAGTTTAATGAGAAAGTGGACCATACATTGAAGCTGTGCATTAGATTGGCTTATCACAAGGGATCATAAGCACATCTCAAGTGGTTTGAGCAATATAAGTATATATACATATATGAGATAGGTATAGCACGTATGTATTGAGCTTGATGACAATCTTTATATATACCTTCAATAATGTACCATAATATACCTTATATAATATTCTGTAGGTTAAATGTATATTCGCTATATGGAAATAATATTCTGGAAATGTAGAATTGGCGGTATAGAAAATGTAAGTGATTGTTTTACAATGGAAGCAGTAGGAGAAGTAGCGGTAGGGCATACCACCGTATACCAGCTCATTTCCACCACTATCTATTCTTATTCTCTATATAGCATCCAGTTACAAAAGGACAATTGTAAAGGGCGTTGCTTCGACTAGTTTGGTAACTATGTAAAGGGCATAGTTGCCTCGGAGTGAATTGTGTTATCATGGCACCACCCATTTCACAAGAAATTCGTGCAGATTCTGGGAGTGTGGCCTACTGTTCTGGGAGTCCGGCAGAGTAGGCAAGTATGGTAAAGAGTGACACGGCGGAAATAAGCCGATACCCTCACCAAATAACGCCTGATGGCCTGTTTCTGCAGAGGAAGCTGTGGAGATGAGAATACTAACTTGCAAAGTACATATGACACTTTTATGTAGTGAGACCATGCCCACTTCTGCGCCATCCCTGTATAAAATAACATTGTCTTTGTTTAATAGATCACTGGTACAGGCTGTCTGTGAAATGTATGTGCAGTATATCTGATATTTGGAAGAAAATCCATAGTAATGCATAGGACATTATTGATGATCTCGGATACTGATCTGTCTTTTAAGCTTTAACTCGCACACTCAGCAGCATCTCATTTTATTGTTTGTTGTATTTTTATCTACTCTTGTAGCGTCCTGGCATCCTCGCTATGTTTTTTGCTGCAAAGCCGATATGCGGTTTGGTAATATTTTGGTCTACCGCTGCCTGAAATGGATGTGATCTTGTTTTCTTCTTTCTAGTGTAGTTCTAAATGCTTAATGGATTGCTAAATTTAAAATACAAGTTAGTTTATAGAAAAGAGCTCTTTATAACTTTCACAAGTATTATACATGTAAAAAAAATTCAGGAGCTTAGCAGAACTGAAGATATTTAATTAGTGATTGTGGGGGGGGGGGGGGGATATTTTCCTGAGCACTCCTATTGAAGGACAGCCAACTTCTGGTATGCCAGCCATTGTCAAGCCAGTCCTCCTGCTCAACATGAGCAGAAAGTGACAGTGCTATTTCTTAATTTATCCACACATGAATGGCCAGGTTCCGGCTGCAGCTGTTGACCAATCAGGTATGTAGGCTGGATCACAAGGGGCTTGTTAGTGTAGTAGGCAGATGAAGGAACACTTAGTTAGATCACAGACATCTGATGACTGTATTTACAAATATTCCGTATAATCATATGATTGATTTTGATCAGTTAGTTCCCAGATATGCTGATCATTTTGGGGCTAGGTTCATAGCAATATTGACCCATTTTGCTAATAAGGATGCATGTGGCTAGCTTTAGCTGATAAGAGTAGAATAGCTTAGTAGTTAGTAGTTACCTCTAACTAGACTCTCTTTACTCTGGCTTTTGTCCAACATACACCACAGAAACCTCACTCACAATAGTAGGTACCAACCTCCTCAGTCAAATCAAATTATGAATCTTCCCTTATACTCCTCACAGATCTCTCTTGCATTTGACACATTTGTCCACACCCTAGTCCACATTTCTGTACTATTCCCTTGGTATACAACATACTGTCATCTACTACCTCCTTCCCCCCTTCACCCCTCAGTCTAACCCACGGATCGCTCCTCTGTTCTTTAATTGAATGTCCTCTTGGTAAAAGTATCAACATGTGAGCTACAGTATCACTTGTGCGCAGATGACATTTAGATTTACCTCTTTATGTCTTTCAGCCATTTACTCATAGATATCTCAAAAGCATTTAAAGCTTCATTCCTGGGTGGAGTGAAACAAGTCACCCTACTGTCTTCAGATAGGTGCCCTGGGGGCTGCTACGTGCAGCCGCTTTTCCCAGGATTCCATGTATTAGAAGTGTTGTCATGTGGTGCACACACTCCTGCCAGTGCCAACATGAAGTCACAAGTAAAGAGAGGTCTCCCACTCACACCCATCTTAGTAGACATTTTATAGTGGTGAACTGTAAATACTACAGGTGGTATACAGCAGAAACAGAGGAGCCCCAGGAAAACCTGGTCCGTGAAAATTAACTTGTCATGCTGCGTTAGCATTAAATATAGAAAAAAGGAAGAAAAAAAACGGATTACATTTTCCCCATTATTTTGATCTATTTAGCAGCATGTCATCCTCCACTCCACACCCTTCTTCAGACAATCTCCAAGTCATGGTGCTTCCACCTGTGCAACATCTCCAAGCTTCGTCCTTTCCTCACACAAAAAGCCATTAAGCTCCCGATCCATGTTCTTATAATTATCTGCGCTGCCATTGACAAGACTATCCGCCCTGCGATCAATCACTAATACTGCCACAAGACTCGTCTACACGTTCCCACCTGCTGCACCCCCCCACCTCCCCTGTCAATCCCTTCATTAGCTTTCCATTACCTTTGCAATAAAATTCAAAGTGCTGAGCCTTGCCTACAAGACCTTTCATAACTCCTGTCCCACCTAGATGTCAGACCTGACACATATACTTTCTCTGTCACCCTCTGCACTCCTCTGTTCTAATCCTAACGATATCCCATGTACGGCTGCAAGACTTCTCAAGTGCTGCTCTCCTTTTTTAGAACTCTCTAGCAGACTCTGCTCAACCTTTACAATCTTTAAACTGCCTTAAGACTAATATTAGTAAATAATACAATTCATGCACTCACTAGTGGGGAACATGTAAATAAAAAGTCGACTATCAGAAGTTCTGCTCAGTTTTCTAGAAAATGAACAAATTGCTGTTGGGAGAGAACGGTCACTTCCCTCCCCGCTCTCTTTAAGGATGTCACACAGTGGCGTTGTAATGTGCTGTAAACTGTCTGGAATATACAGTATGTGTATCCAGTTCTTATACCTGAAACTAAATTGTTTACACATAGCCTGTTATTCATGAATACTGTATGGCACAGTAGTAGTATTTTATTTGGACTAATAAACGTGTAGCTATACAGCTACCTTATATCACTTTGAATATTCACCTTTATTTATCCAATCCATCCTCACTCGGTGTATGGCCATATTGTTTCCACTTAGTGCCTGATGCATACTTTTATAAAAACTTTGTAAAATGTGCTGTGTAAAATGAAAAACAGGAGAGGATTGTCAGAAAAAGGCAAAACTGTTATCATTCATCCCACCCATTTAATAACATTTGCATTTTCAGTGCAGTTGTGCGTTATCAACATTTCCTTAAGTTTCAACTGAACATCTCTATTTCTTAAAAAGTATCAAGTTTTTACTGGAGATCCATGTGTTTCACTAGATAGAGACAGAACAACATCTAAATGTAGCAGCTAGCTTGCAAGTAGACACAGATAACAATGTGCCCATCACATACACATAATATACAGAAGATTGTAGAGACCTATGATGGTTACAGCTTCTCAGGACAGGCTCTAGTTTAGAAGGACATGAGGGTCTTAGAGATATCTCCTATTGTCCTGAAATCCTCATCCATCTCCCCCTTAGTTTGCTGGTGAAACTGTCTCCATCTGCTGGTGTCCCCCACATTCCTCTCGCTCACACACATTTCCCCTGTCAGCTGCCTATAAACTGTGCATTTACCACTCATGTTTCACAGATGTTATATTTCAAACCATCACAAGGCTCCTTCACTTCTTATTTGACTGCTTTCAAAACTGCAGTTGCCATAACAACTTTGATATTTCTTTATTGTTATAGCAACTGATGAGCTAAAAATAATATAAAGAGACACTATCTAAAACCACCAGCGCTCCCCCCTACCTCTCTGCTCTTCAAATAGGTTTTTATTTATCGTTCATTCCGTAAGATGGTAGTCGGGCTGCCTCTTCCTGGGAGAATTTGGGCGCTTGTTTTACACATCTGCGTACCGGCTTCTGTGTTTGAATTCACGTCAGATGCTCCTAAATTATTTGCCATTGCCATCATTTTTATTATTGAAATGAGAAAATTATAATATATTTAACGGCCTCCTGAAACCGGGTACTAAGCTGTACACTAAAGCACAATAAGTAAGCTCGTAACCTCTTTGGAGAAACAACGGTGCAGTGCACACGGCTGTTTTACCAAAATCAGATGATGGTCCAGAGACTGAAGAACGTAGAGCTTGTTGTACTATTTCTTGTCCCTGACTTGCTAAGATGGCATTTTGCACGAGTTCCGGTCTTCCCATAGAGGTCATTGTCTCTGTGAGCTCACTCCGCTCCCCCGTCACAAATGTAATGGAAGTGACACTTATTCTCATTATGCTTTTATGCACAAGACCTTTAAAAATGTAGGACTTGTGGATCTGTTCCTTAGCTAAGGTAACTGCCATGTCATTTTTGCTTAACATGGTGAAGTGTGCACAAATACACTGTATCCCATAGCAACTAATCTGACACTAGCTGTCATTTTTCTAGTGCACTTTACAAAGTTGAAGCTAATATCTGATTGGTTGATGGGGCTCACAGCACATTTGTGTAAATTGCGGTTTATTAAATGAGTACTGATGTCCTTGGAAGTATAATTTTAGTGGTAATTTGGCCGCTAGCTTGCAGTGCTTTTATCACTGATGTTTCTTTTTATCTTAACAGAGCACATTATAGAGCAGATGCAGCTAATCATCATAATGCACATATTCTGTTTGAATTGGACACTCTAGTATAATAAAAATACCTCTTGCTTATATGTAGTACTTTCTTTAATTGTTGGACTCACCCTTTTCACAGAATTAAATTCACAATATACATGTTTCAACCAGCATGCTCTCACCAAACCACGGGATTCCTCCTGTCAGATCTCCTACTCAGTGTTCTGATGTGTCCTGTTCTCTTTATTGTCTACCTGCCGTGTTTGTGGCCAGATTCCTGGCGGCTTAGTAGCAAGAAAGCTCACGTATTTCAACGTGAGGTGTTGGCAATCAGGTTCTTGGAGTGGCAGCAAAAATTCTAATTTACCCACAGAAGTCAGGGCCATATAAACTACATATATGAAGTAATGGTCAGTTCAGTTTTAGCATGTGTGCCGTGTAGTGTGGAAAAATAAAATTTCATGCTCATCCCAGAGACTGCTGACAAAGTGACCACTACCCAGAAACAAACTAATTTGCATAATATATCTTGACCGGTGCCAGCTTTAATGACGGGCAGAAGTTTGGAGAACGGCCACCAGCAAGCATCTTTTATCCACAAGTGGCTGTTAACCACTGCAGGTGCTGGCATGACTTCGCTGCAGCCAATTACTGGAACACAGATTGACTTAGCTGGTTTACAAGAACAGAGGTTAACAATAATTAAGTACCCAAGTGACTACTAGAACCATGCCAGCAAGTCCTGTCCTCAATTAGTCATCCCAATTAGGACATTTAGGGGCAGATTCAATTAGCCGCGATGTTCTAGGGAACATTGCGCCTGCGCAGTTTTACCGTTAGTACGGTAAAAATATTCGCTCATCTCTCCTCGCACCTCTATGGAGCGAGAGGAAAAATGAGCGGATATTTCTGTAATAATATCCGCTGCAAAGTGTCTCCGGAATGGTCGTGAGACGCTTTGCAGCTAATTGAATCTGCCCCATAGATAGAAATTTAGAAAGTTTTGGTGAAAAAGGGCAAAATAGTTGACCCCGTTCCCATTTTGCAAGGGCCGTGTTATGGAGAGGATTTGCTGTGAGAAACCTAGTTGTTTTTGTTTTAGAGTGTGCTGAAACCTACAGAGCTAGCGGCACAGTCGCTACAACTTTTTTAAGTCTAAATAAAGGGGCAATTGAAATAGACCAATATGAGAAATTACCATTTGGGGTGTAATTATGCACTATGCATTCATTTATTTTACATCATGTCTTGTCTGTGTAGAGTTTTTTATGTTCTCCCCATGTTTGTGTGGGTTTCCTCCCTCACTCGGCTGCTATTAAATTGACCCTAGTTTGTCTGTATGTGTATGTTAGGGAATTTAGACTGTAAGCTCCAATGGGGCAGGGACTGATGTGAGTGAGTTCTCTGTACAGCGCTGCGGAATTAGTAGTGCTATATAAATAGCTGATAATGATATATACACACACACCACACACAAACACACACATTGCTCCCTATCGAAATCAGACCCAAGGCACCAGCATTTTAAAGCAGCAATGCAAACAACTGGGCCTCTCTGAAAATACTATTCACATTGTAGAACATTTCTAATAGTAGAGCTGGGTACACTGCTTGATGATGATCTGTGCACGTAAATATCGGGTCTCATTCTGAAAGTCCCTGACCTTATTAATGGTGTACATGCTTCACATGTCAACCCACAGAACCTCAAATCTTTAAAGTGTTTATTTTTTAAATGGTTCCTAACTTGCACCCCTAACTTGATGTGTGACCACACATAAACAGCACTAGTTTTTATACAGCAATATTACCTTCCATCTGTAAAGTTCTACCATGTCATAGCACTGCTTCCTAAGGCCCTATAAACCCAGTCATAAAAAAATATGTTGCTCGTGCAATTATAGGGGCCTGTCACACACACAGTGCAGGCAGCCATGTTGTGTGCTGAGTCAATGTTCAGCCCTTCCACTTCACTGGCAGATTGTGCATTACTTCCACGTGAATTCTTATGGATTCTGGCTCAGCCCACAGAAATAGCCATCTGTGTGTAGGCTATAGGTATAAAACATTGCCAGCTTTTTTTATAATTGTGTCCAACCAATAGTAAGGCCATTACATGAGTCATATTAAACTTCAATCATAACCTTGGGGTGCTTTATAAATGCTGGGTAGGTGTGAGTGCTATTTGACCGTGTATTATACCTTTCTAATAATTCTGGATGGGGTTTAGCACTCACAATCCCTTCCTCTCTTTAGGTGTTAAATCACTGCATTATAGAGAGCTTGAATGATGTGCAGCACAGTAGTTAGCATTGTTGTCTATCGCTTGTCAGCAAAGCTTGCCATGGATCATGTGAGTTGTAGTCCAACAAAGTGGCCATGGGTGAATTGCCCGTTCACTAAAAACTGTCTTCACTATCCCGCCCCTCTAATTTACTCTTGATACAGAAGTGAACAGGACCTAAAGAGAGTTGGTTCCCATTCTTTGATACCATAGACTAATGGAATGAGACATGTAGTTGCTTGGCAACTAGGGATGGTGGGTGGTGCAGCATGCGTGCAGAAATGTAACCCCCTTAATGCCAGTGTGCACAGAGCTAAAATGTTTCATGTACATCATTCATTCCCTGCAAATAGGTGACAAAGTTTAAGGATATTCTATAGTTTTACACACCCACATATATATGTTGGCTGCGTGTATATATTTAATGAGGAATTGGTGCACAGTGTAATGCAAATATTCAGTTTGTGGAATTTCAAAGGTGAATGTGTTTTTAAATTGCATGATATCACCTTTTAGCACAGAATTCTTTATATAAATCCATCCTTCAGTTGCCTTCTCGCTGAGCGCTTTTACTATTAAACTGAAGATGCAGGAGTGGCACATTGTTCAGCTACATTTATTTTACGGATTTAAATGTCAAGGTAACATCTCTATTCCGGAACATATCATTGAAGAATGTCTGTCAGAGTCTTGAGACGTTTGCCTGTAAACAAGCTTGTCGTTGAAGATAATGGCCCATTTAATTAAAATATTTTCTTTAGTTTTTTTCACTTGATCTATAACTTGCGCACACCAGTCTAATTTAGCTCTAATATAATAGCTTGCTTTTTTTCCCATAGTAATCCAATCCACTATATTCCTAATGATAGAATATATATCACTGTGTTCTAAGAAGAAATGACAAAATAGAATTATTCCGCAGTCACAAAGACAAACAAGAATTGTTAAAAGGTGAATAATGTTTTTTTTGTCTGTTTTCTTTGTTTATACATTCAATTCTTTTGTTCCATGCCAGTTGATTGCAATTTAGCTGATTAATCATCCGTTATAATAATTTATTTTGCATGTGAGAGAATAGCTAGAGGAAAGAGGGGTCAGAAAGGGAACCTCAGGTCAATTTACCATTTAAAATGCAGGATAATATGCCTGCCGATGAGAACAAGTTTATATATATTTAATTGCATTGTCATTTATGGGATTACAATTAGCACAGTGAGCTTAAAGGAAAAGTATCATCAAACTGTTTAAATATTCCTTAAAAATAAGTATAATTTAGTGAAGTGAATTATTATTTTATATTAGTATCTAGTCTAGTAATGTTCCTGCATGATGATTTTATCAGCTAATTTTGAACATCAAACGGTTTGGACAGGAAATATTGTCTGTTTATTTTCCTTTTTGTTCTTCCTACCCACTGAGTCACCAATCATGTAATTGACCAAAATTTTCACAGACCCAGGAGTTCAATCCAAATGACTGGGCCATATTGATTTGTGCAGGGCAAGGCAGTAACAACGTACTGTTATCGGACACTTTCGGAGGTCTGCACTTTTTAAATTTTCATATGGAATATAAATTCCTGTAGACTCAGACTAATTGGGATATTAATACTGTGGCTGGAGAATGCAGTCAGCAGGTGATTAACTCTTAACTATGCATGTACCTAAAATAGCTTCCATATCTGCTGTCTAAGAGCGCTAGTGTTTATGTTGGACGGAAATAGCATAAAACTGTCACTGACAATTGCTTTTTAGACTGTAATCTCATTAGAGCAGAGCAGGTCCCTCATTACAGTCCTTTTCAATATGTAAATGTGCGTAATATGTACATTGCTGTGTAATGTGCTGTCACTTTATAAATCTATATTGGTAATGATTATAATTACTGCTCCCCAGGCCAGTGTATCTGTGCCTGTGGTCAGTGGAGGGCGCTGTTTTGTTGTCAGAACCATTGTTCATAGGAAGTCAGTGAGACGCAGTCCGTCAGTGATGTCACTGATGCAATGTGAATTAAGAGGAATTGGTTTGGGCCCCCAAAATGGTATCTGGCAGTTTGTTTACGGAAGAGAGAGCAAAATAATGTTAAATTGTAATTAAAATATAAATGACTTTGTTGTGAGTGAGCACTTAGCAGCAGAACTTTAGTTATGTGGAGCTTAGTGTGTGTGTATAAGTGATAAAGTTATGATTGTGTGTAATCTTCATATGCAAGTCTTTATTTTCAAGTATTTCAATAGATCTCACCTATATTTTACACCAATCAACCGCATCATTAAAACCACCTGCCTAATATTGTGTAGGTCCCCCTTGTGTCACCAAAACATCTCTGCCCCGTCAAGGCATGGACTCCACAAGACCTCTGAAGGTGTCCTGTGGTATCTGGCACCAACACGTTAGCAGCAGATCCTTTAATCCTGTAGTTGCGAGTTGGGGCTTCCATGCCTTGGACTATCTTGAACTCTTTGTTATGTTCCTCAAACCATTCCTGAACAAATTTTTGCAGTGTGGCAGGGCGCATTATTTTGCTGAAAGAGGCCACTGCCATCAGGGAATACCGTTGCCATGAAGGGTTGTACTTGGTCTGCAATAATGTATAGGTTGCTGGTCAAAGTAGCATCCACATGAATGCCACAAGCCGAGATTTCCCAGCAGAACATTACCCAGAGCATCACATTCCCTCCACCGCCTTGCCTTCTTCCCATAGTTTATCCTGGTGCCATTTATTCCCCAGGTAAACAATGCAAACGCACCCGGATGTCCACATGGTATAAAAGAAAACGTGATTCATTAGACCAGGCCACCTTCTTCCATTGCTCCATGGTCCAGTACTGAAGCTCACATGCCCATTGTAGGTGCTTTTGGCACTGTGACTGGTCGGTGGCTACGCAGCCCCATACCAAGCAAGCTTCAATGCACTGTGTGTTCTGACACATTTCTATCATAGCCAGCATTAACTTTTTCAGCAGTTTGTGCTATAGTAGCTCTTCTGTGGGATTGGAGCAGATGGGCTAGCCTTTGCTCCCCGCATCAGTGAGCCTTGGACTCCCATGACCCTAACTTCAGTTCACCGGTTGTCTTCCCCTGGTCCACTTTTGGTAGGTAACATCCCACAAGACTGCCATGTTGGAGATGCTCTGACCCAGTTGTCTAGCCATCACAATTTGACCCTTGTCAATGTCGCAGAGATTCTTACGCTTTCCCATTTTTACTGTTTTGAACACATCGATTTAAAAAACTCATTGTTCACTTGCTGCCTGTTATATCCCACCTCTTGACAGGTGCCAGTGTAACGGGATAATCAATGTTATTCACTTGACTTGTCAGTGGTTTTAATGTTGTAGCTGATAGGTGTATTTCATGTTTCTAGTATATGGCATTTGAGTCCACAAAACTGTTGTATGGTATTGGATTATTTTATGCTAAAACAGAGTTGATACATTTTATTTTCATTCATTTAATATGTCACAGCTGCCACTTGATGATATGAACGCTGCAGTATCTTTAAAACTTCTTGTTTCTGTAGAGAAGGGCATATCTCTCTCTTTATTGAGTACTCCCTATTGTGTTTGATAGATATAGCAGTTACAGCCATGCTACTGGGAAGCAATGTATAGAACGTATCAAAGCCCCGTTACTGCCTTGCATGATAAAATGGAATTTGTAGTAGTTTGTGCAATATATAACAGTTTAATCAAGTCTTATCCAGAGTGTTGGAATCTGTACATATATTGCTTGTGTGAATTTAGGGACCGCATTAGAGAACAATTAGATGCCCCATGATTTAGTTTACCATATGTAACGTATGTTGCATTGAACATGACAGTTAATAAAAAAAGCTATATATCTTAATTAAACATAACATTAAAATGCCAGTACCCTTTTTAGTACAATGTTTTAAAATTCCAGCTAGTAAGCCTATTTTTATTTTTATTTTTTTTTAATTTTCATAAAGGATCCATAACTCTGTATTTTAAACACTTGCTCCTGTAAGGGTGGGAGACATCCCTTTTCTCCCCACTATTTTCTTTGTGCCATTGTGAAGTACAGACAACATCATACACAATAATGTCCCAGAATTGGACCAGCACTTTTTTTTTATTTATTTTTTTTCATTGCGTTTTTTTTTTCAGTAGATGGTTCCTACTGGTTTGAATGTAAAGGAAAGGAAAGGAAAAAATAGAGCCATTTATGAAAGCTACAAGAGAAGTAAATAAAAAACAAGAAACAAATGAAAAACACAAAGCAGAGATAACTCCAATCACTAATAAGTTCGCCATCCAATGGGGTTAAAATTATGTTTCCAACATGTGTCTTTAAGTCAAATTAATATATAAAGATGTGAAAACAAAACCATTGTAACAAACTTTCATATTCAAGCTTTCACTTGCGTTTATCTGCATTCCAGGACAGTATCCTCTGACGCATGTCAACATTTATTTGAAAAATGTAATTATAATTAAATGCATATCAGGCTCTTATATGAATGTAATACAGTTTATATACCCTTACTTGGTTTTACCATGTGCTGAAAAATGTATTTCACATGCCACTGTGTAACTGAACAGCGTTTTCGGAATCGGTAGCTGGTAACTGCCAGCCAAACTTACAGTATTGGTGCAGTTTAAAGATCTGATTCACTGGCACCATAGCCATAGAGGTTTTCCTCCTACATTCACAGGCTATCAATATGGTGGTGGCAGCGCCAATACCAGTTGGTTGTCGGAGAACTGGCATCCTGGAGAATTTTAAACAAGCCTTCAGGGGGTGTGAATGATTTCATTGTGTGTATTTTTTTTATTTGTCTTTAAAGAATGAGTTAAGCGCTGTAAGCCAAGCCAGTGGAAATACACAGAATATATGGCGTACAGCTGATTTATCCGTGCAACACACTAATTAGTTTTTCATGCTGCCAAATAGATGCTGGAGCTGCTAAACACATTCCATTAACAGCCAAATGGCCATGGCAATTAGGAGTATTTCTCTTGAATGCTGAGTTTATACAAATGGCAATTTTCAGCTTGGCAGAAAAGTTACACTTCCTCCTGACTTGGCATCTTTATAACCTTGGCCTTTAGTTTTGTGATGAGATGCCCAACTCTGACCCAAACATAGACCTTTGTCCTCTTTAGGAAGTAAGCTAAGTTGTGCGGAGATTATACGCAGTGATAAATGTATCCAACAAGAGGAGGCTTCCTGCATTTTCTATTTATACTTTTCAGAGTCCTGTGTTGTCCAGAGTTGATTTTTTTTTTGCTTAGCAAAGGGCCTGTATAAAGCTTCTTATACATTTAAATGTTTAATAAACAAAGTATGAAATATATTCCCCATCAACTGGCACCTTAACTTCTCTCCCAACAATTGATTCTATTTTTTGTCTCATACACTAATGAATCAATTTCTGAACAATGTATTCCCTCTGTAACAATAACTTCCCCTGGGGCAGCATTTTGCTTTCCTGCAGCCTGGTTCTCCCGCTGGTTGTGCTAGGTGTCTTTTCAAGAAAATAATCATATAGTGTAAAAATATCATGGTTTCCCTGCAAGTTCTGGGGTGTAGTTTAATACTATATTATTAAGGAGGAGCAGTTTGTGTATCTATGGGACTGACAGCCATGTGGGTAGAGGTGTAGCCTCCATTGTCTGATCGTTTATAATACTAAAAATAAACGGCATAAAAGTATTTTTTTTATTATTAGTCTGGTGAATTTTAATGTTATTTATAAATGTTAAGTGTATTGGGACTGTTGGTATTGTGTGAATCCTGCCAGTGATCTTCTCCTTGGCTTTACCATTCAGTAGATAATAGCTGACATTGGGCATTATTTGTTGCATATACAGGACATTCATGGCATCCCCTCCCCCCCCCTTCCCCCCCCCCATATTGTCATTTTGTTGTGAATATTCAGGTCTATTTAATGGTAATTTTTGTTGATTTTATTTTCTCTTCCCTAAGGGAGAGAAAAGGAAATCACTCTAAGCATTCGCCATGAGCCATAGTTTGTAGAGAGCAAATCCAGTGTGAGGCTTCTCCCATCCTCTGCATGTGCAGAAAGCTATGTTGTTTGCTGTACTGCTAATGCATTATTTTATCCTGGTAACAGTGGCTAGTGTATTGTATAGACCTTGTTGAGCCAATTAACATTTGTGTCATATACTTGTCATTATATTGTCAACCTTTTGTCAGAAAATATTCTTAGTGTATCATCTACAAGATGAGATTGTGTGTGTATATATGTATGTGTGTATATATGTATGTGTGTATATATGCATGTGTGTGTATATATGCATGTGTGTATATATGCATGTGTGTGTATATATGTATGTGTGTATATATGCATGTGTGTATATATGCATGTGTGTATATATGCATGTGTGTATATATGTATGTGTGTATATATGTATGTATGTGTGTATATATGTATGTATGTGTGTATATATGTATGTGTG
The DNA here is from genome assembly GCF_038048845.1 of Mixophyes fleayi. Taxonomy (NCBI): domain Eukaryota; kingdom Metazoa; phylum Chordata; class Amphibia; order Anura; family Limnodynastidae; genus Mixophyes; species Mixophyes fleayi. The sequence goes on along the minus strand of NC_134409.1, from coordinate 24,788,933 downwards.
CATATATGTATGTGTGCATATATGTATGTGTATATGTGTGTGTGTGTGTGTGTGTGTGTATATATATATGTATGTGTGCATATATATGTATGTGTGCATATATATGTATGTGTGCATATATATGTATGTGTGCATATATATGTATGTGTGCGTGTGTGTATGTATGTGTATATGTATACGTGCGTGTGTATATGTATACGTGCGTGTGTATAGGTATACGTGCGTGTGTATAGGTATACGTGCGTGTGTATAGGTATACGTGCGTGTGTATAGGTATACATGCTTGTGTGTGTATGCATGTATGTATGCATGAGTGTGTGTAGGTATACATGCGTGTGAATATGTATACATGCTTATGTATGTATGTATGTATACATGTGTTTATGTATGTATACATGCGTGTATGTATACATGCGTGTGTGTGTGTATGTATATATAATTTGCAGATTGGATACAATACACAAGTGATATATGTGTAAATATCATTTATATAAACATTATGTATTCACAGTCATCACATAAGTAGTCCTTATGAGTATTATAAGGAATAATGCACACCCTACTTTATCATTTTTATACATATAATTATGTTATACTGTATTTTCAGAGGATATGACAAAACTTGGAAGTGTGTACAAGTCACTTCATATCGAATGTGTTAGATTGTTGTCTGTGGACCACACTAAACAATGTGGTGACAATAAGATCTGGACAATTAGATCTGTGCTTGTGTAACTGATCCTCTAGTGGTGCTGCGCATCTCAGGTTGTGTATGAAGATACTGTGAGAAAAACATAGCAAAACTATTGAAGTCCGTATAAGTATTTGGTTGCAGGAGTTATTAACTTATGTTGAGACTCTTTCCAAACCAATTGTGTTCCAGCCAGAATAATAATTTTATAATATTTACACTGCTCTTAATAATATAATATATACTTAAAAAGACAAGGGTAAAGTAATTAATAGGCTGTGCACTATTGAAGGAGAACTCCAGCCAAATTCTCACAATCAACCCTGGTCTAATTGGCAGAACGGTGTGGTTCCCATGTTCGGGACCCATGCAGTTTCCAAGGAACTTGCCTGGTCACTTCTCCAGGGATCAACACCCTGGAGAATACTGAATGAATCCACCACTCATATCACGTATCCATAAAGCGGATAGAACAGCTGCCATACTGTCCAATCAGATACGTTACTCTCTCATTGAGCTGTGGATTCATTGAAAGAAATGACTTACTGGGGAAAGACAGAACTGCGGTGGTGCAGGACATAGGATCTCTGTGATTATTCCAGTTGAGTGAAGGAGGATGAGCTCTTAAAAAAAAAAAAATAAGCAAGCTTTTTTTTAAAACTGATCCATGGGTTGTGAAGTTGATTCACAGACATAAGCTGGATATTTAAGAAGCCCTGTTTTTGTATCACACTGAGCGTTAACATGGTTAAGTTTCCTGAGCTGGTTGCTAGTATGTGGAGACTCGACTGATGCAGTTGTATCCAGGCAATGCTAGTCGGCTGTGGGTGTCGCACTTCTTAATGCTTTGTCTTTTATGTTGATGAATGGCATTTTCATCCCCACCTGTGTGCGCTCTTTGTAGTGCTCAGCACAACAGATATTGCCACTTATTTTCTGTCCCCCTCTGTCGTTTCATCTTTTTTGCACTGTGCGAATATCATGAATAAATGCATACCAATAAATTTTAGCCTCAAGCAAAATTCTACAAACTGGAAGGAGATGTGATGCTCTAAAAAATTATTTTGTTGGCATATTTTATAAGGGTAATTTTTTTTTTTTTTTTGCCCCTTGCGGTCTACTTAATATTACTGTGTAACATTACTGTGTACACAAAGAATGTTAAAAGGAAATAACACTGATTGTTAGGTTTCTGAATATGAAAGCAATTTTATTTTTTTGTATAGTAACTTGTTTGTATTAATTGGTAACCAGTCTGATATTTTCTTACAATTCCCCAACAATGGCTTGTTTAAATTGATCAGTCAATTAAAGAGTTAAGATATCATCAAATGCATATACATTTAATTAATAGTATGTTCAAAGCAGCCGTGCATACATTGCTTAATTATTTAATTTGTAACAAAGGTGCTTGAGTGATGTAAGAGGTTTTGTGGTTGATTTTGCTGTAGAAGCATTGCAAGGCAATCATGTAAAATGCAGCCTGCTTGAAATTTGGTACAAAGCAAGATGTAGACCGATTGAGTGGAACAGAAGTCACCCCCATCACCTTCCAGCTGTGGACACTTGGCTTCTGGGATTTCTGCAGTGTCTGTATAACTATATCTCCCCAGTTTGCAGGGGGGGTAGGCAATTATGCACTGAATGAAAGACAGGAGCATTTGTGTCAATGGGCAATTAATCGGTTAGCTTAGAATTCTAGATCTTTATTGAAATGTGTAGAATTTTTTATTTTTTATTTTTTTTATTATTATTATTATTGCAGTACTGTGTTAGCCAGAAAAATCATCTAATGTTTTTTTGACACGAAAGTATTTAACATCACATAGATCTTTATTGAAAAGTGAAGTTTTTAGCCTGCTTCAAGGAATTTGCCTCATCCTATTATAGTTTTACGGCCAAGGATTGCTGTAGATTCCCCTGCTCTCATTTATCATGATTGTGTTTTTAGACACGGCAGCAGGTTGATTTTGTGTTTCTTTTCGTGCCATGTTTATAGGACTATTTTATTATAATTAATAATTAATGCATGCTTCCGTGACAGCAGGGTTCACATTACTGCTAACCGGCTCCAGCTAGTGTTTGTAGAATAGTTGTATTTTGTGTCTTTGTTTGAACGGTACAAACACAGCAGCCAGAGGCTCTAAGCTGTGTTGTGTTAGTTGTTATTGTGGCACAAAATACTCTAAAGGCTACTTTTGTGAAGCATTTTTGTTTTTATCCGATGTTCTGTGCCAAATGGTGCATTTAAGAGCTCACAGCTTGTGCCATGGGGAGGTATCTGCTGAAGTGCCTGGATGATTGTAGAAAGCTCAGGGTACAGCTTTCAGGGAATTTGGAGGAAAAAGTGATTGTCATTAGTTTGTCATGTTTGATGACAGTTTGTGGCAATAAGACTGTGTGTTTGTGTCTTGGCAACTGTTACCTAGTGACAAGCCTCACCGGCACTAGCCATTGGCTGAGCCGTTGACTGGGGCAGAAAGACAGAGTCACCTTTCCAATATTCAGCTCTCCTGCATCAGCCTTTTGCTGGGGAGAGGGGGGATGGAGAGAGGATGGGAGGGAAGGAAGGAGGAGGAAGAGGAAGGAGGAGGAGGAGCAGAGGGCTCAGGTGCAAGCAGTAATAATACCAAGAGTGAGAATGAAAAGAGAGAGTCAGAATGTGAGAAATAGCGACAGCCTCCGCGCAAACAGCATCTCCACCACAGGACTCCAGTACCAGTCTGACTGCTCAGCTGCTAGCAGGGAGCCTAGGTGAGAAGCATTGTCTTTAATAACTGTCATTAAGGATGGGAGCGGTGGAGGTTGTGATAGAGGGTACTGCTTTTTTTAGTTTGTAATGATGTGCACTGGAGTATAGCAGGGGGGTGGGAGATGAGAGAAGCAAGGCTTTTTGTCTAATTTGTAATGAGCAGAAAGGATGAAGAAACAACTCCTCTCTGGTCTCTCAACTTGAGCAATGATGAGGGAATTGCTTTTTGGAAACTGCTAATGCTGTGTAGCTGTAGCGAGCATTCCTTTAGATGATATCTCAGCTGCTGCTGCCACCCACCTCCCTGCCCCATCTCAGACACCCAGTGTGCATTTATTTAGAAAAGCACGGACACAAGAGGTGGGTTTATCAAACATCGTACTAACTTCAACTTGCAAACTGAGGAGGACTAAATGACCTTGGTTACCCTTTTATTTGGATTTGCTGCCTGATTTGTAGATGCGTTCACTTAAAAAAAATAATAATAATAATAATAAAAAAATATATGTATATGTAATATATATGTATACGTAATAAATATATATATAATATGTGTATGTATATTTATATATGTATATATGTTTATATATGTGTATATATAATTATTTATTAGCAGTTGTCCCTATTTAACTCGTTAAGCTCTAGTTTATGGAATGATCCTGTTGAAACCTCCATCTGATAGGCAGACATATAGATAGATATATATTAACCATATATAACATTCACATGGAATTGGAGTTTGAAAATAATAACAAAAAAAGTAACTATACATTCAAAAGTGGTGACTATTATACCAAGTTTTCCAGGAGATATTAAAGTTTATACATAAATAATGTGTGTGCATTATACTGTGGTTGTTGTGGAAGGCGTCATTCTCAAGGTATCTGTAATCCTTCTCAGCACAAATATCTGGTAGGATGCAATGTATAGAAAATGGGTGTGCTCCTGAGATCTAACACAGCACAAACATTGAGCTAGGGATCATGAAAAGGTGAGATGAATTGAAGGAGACCTTTATTTAAATCTGCTTGTTTATAGTAGTAGTGTTCCCTGTGTATTGCAAATGAGGTCATACTGTATATGCATAGTACACATTTCTCTTCCCCTCTGGCTAGAACACTCTCAATCATTAACAGGTGAAAGAGCATGTAACATACAAGGTGAATGCAGCATATAATATAGTGCTACTTAATGGGATTTAAAGGAACTCTTGATATATAATAAGAGTAGACAGAATGTATTTTTGGTCTGTGGATATCACATTACATTGGTTTGGAAGTATCTGTTAAATAGTGCGTGCTTCTAGATATGCTGGTCTGAGATGCTGAGATATTTTAGGATGCCCCTTGACTTCCCCTCCCTCTTATTCAAATGTTTAATTCTAAAGATAAACTATCTCAGGAGAATAAACTGGCATACACCCCACCCCACCCCGTCCCTCCTCTGTAAAAGGAACATGATTCACAGAAATGCTTTTCATTAGGATTTCTTTCTGTTTCTTCCTTTTCTCTGTTTTTATTTTTTTTCTGTTATTATTTTTAGTTTCCCTCACCAATGATACAGGATACAGAAACTGTCCTCTCTAGAAGCCGTTCTTTGTGCTTGCTAAGAATGGATTCCAGGAGCCGGAGTGATACACCGCCAGCAACCTTTCACTTGCTAAGTTTCACGCAGTCTCTTCTGGGTGCCGTGTTATTTTTCTCTACTCTGCCTCCTTTCCTGGAGAAGCAAAGGTGAGTGAGCACTGGGGAGCAGCCACTAGTTTTATGGATCAAGCATGAGTGACTGTGAAAACTAGTCTCACTGATGGAAGAGATTACCAGAAGAGGTCCTGAGGCTCAAACGTGGAGGGTCTCTTACCCAGTTTTAAATCTGGCTTCTCCTGCCTGTTCTTTGGCTCCGTGCTTCAGAATTCCATTCCTGTTGACCAACATTCCAAACCATGAACCAGTCACAATCGCTTGATTGGAGGACATTTAATACAAGTGAATTATTTAACACATCCGGACATCACCCATGCCCATTGGGTGTTGGACACTACAATTCAGTGGACATATGCATACTGGAAACCGCTATAATTGTGCTGCTAACCTTCTTGATAATTACTGGTAACCTGACTGTCATCTTTGTTTTTCATTGTGCTCCATTATTGCACCATTATACGACCAGTTATTTCATCCAGACTATGGCATACGCAGACTTGCTGGTAGGAGTCAGTTGCTTGGTACCCACATTATCCCTCCTTCACTACTCTACTGGTGTCCATGAGTCTCTGACATGCCAAGTGTTTGGTTACATCATTTCTGTGCTGAAAAGTGTCTCTATGGCTTGTTTAGCTTTTATCAGTGTGGATCGATACCTGGCCATCACCAAACCTCTTTCCTACAACCAGCTGGTAACACCGTGCAGACTGCGCCTCTGCATCATACTTATTTGGATTTATTCATGTTTGATCTTCCTGCCATCCTTTTTTGGCTGGGGTAAACCTGGCTACCATGGGGACATCTTTGAGTGGTGTGCCATCGCTTGGCATACCAGCGCCTACTTCACTGCATTTATTGTGTGCCTACTCTATGCTCCGGCAGCGCTGGTCATTTGTTTCACATACTTTCATATCTTCCGCATCTGTCGGCAGCACACCAAAGAAATTAGTGACCGACGTGCTCGCTTCCCCAGCCATGAAGCCGAGTCGACGGGTGAAGCCGCGCCTGGTCACAGCCCTGATCGACGCTACGCCATGGTTCTGTTCCGCATAACCAGCGTTTTCTACATGCTATGGCTCCCGTACATCATTTACTTTTTGTTGGAAAGTTGGCGGGCACTAGACAATCCCGCCCTGTCCTTTATTACCACCTGGTTGGCCATAAGCAATAGTTTCTGTAACTGTGTCATCTACAGCTTGTCCAACAGTGTTTTCCGCCTCGGTCTCCGGAGGCTGTCAGAAACAATATGTTCACCGTGTATGTGTTCTAAAGACAAGAACGAGCGGGACCCTAAACCCCGAAAACGTGCTAACTCATGTTCTATTTAAAGTCATTATAGTAACAATCGTGAGCTGAGAGCACACCGGCACAAGGCCCCAGGATGCTGCTTTCCCGGAAACCTCTACAAAACAAAAATTATTTTAGCACCTCGTTTTAGCTGAATTGTTTTGAGATTTTGATTTGCACTGGAAATGTGAACCAATAAACTCTGATCTGCACAGACACACAAAGAGCACACAATTACGTGCGCCTCTGTCAAAAATGAGTCATGCTGTCTCTGGGGGGGGGGCAGAATATCAAAGAAAAGGTGTCGGTTAGGTTAAGATTAGCTAATTAATGCGGATAGTCGGCAGAAATATGAGATATTGCATAAAAGGTCACTTCCTCTTTTTCATTTTTCAAAAGATGTCTTCATTGCCTTGCCGGAGAAATAGAAAGATAACCGTGCGTGGCAAGGCTGGTGTTGCTAAATACAGTACTGCTATGTAATCACGGTCATAACAAACTTTTGCGTAACCTGAAGGCGACCAAATTGCTGTTTTCTGAAATGCTGTATCAGTTTTTTCTTTATCAATGTGTGTTATTAGATGCCAGTTCAGTGTGAGAAGACGGGTGGATGTGAAGCCACTGTGTCACTGTCTGAATGCTGTGTATGGAGTTTACAAAACCCTGTGCAGTTTACAGGTGATAAAGTGTTCTGTGATGGTATGTGTGCGCTTAGAACCCCCCAAGATACCAGCCCCCTTCTCCTCCAAAATTCATTATTTGACATGACCTATCAAATCACAATAGTAGTACTGCTGTAAATGTTTTTTTTTTTATTTCATTTACCAGTGGTGTTTTCACTGTATTTCTAAACAAGAGTTCCTCGCCTTTGTTTGAACTAGCTGCGTCTCCCGAAAACAAGAAAAAAAAAATGTTACTGCAATTAGACGTTTCATTCATGTCATATATGTAAGTAACCATATATGCTTTGTGTATTTATTGATCATTTCTATAAGAGACGTGGCTCCGGTGTGCCAGTGAAGGCTTTGCAGTCCTAGCCTCACAGATGTTATTGAGCCCTTTGTCAGACGAGGCAGCAGGCAATGGCTCCTTCCAGAATTAGAAACAGTGACCTTTTTATTCCAGAACAATTGGTGATTGCACCACCCATGCAAAAAATAGAATCTGCTAAATGGACTATATTCCTGCTCTACATTTACTTCTTAATCATTCTATAGTACTTCTAGCTTGCTGCTGTTTTTGACCGTTCCATGTGCAGTTTCACTGTGCACATTATATATTTAATAATAAAAATAAAAAAAGTAATATAAGAATGTTATGTGTTCTTTACCTGATGTGGTCTTTTCCTAATTACCAGCACATATATGAATATATGCCAGTGATTGCATTTATTGATTTCAGCATTCTTTTGAAAAAATGTGTAACACCTGAGAAGGAATTATCAGTCAAATATATGATTATTGTTGTGTGCAGTCATTATTATAAGGTTTATTTAGTTACAGGAGAGTAAAATGTGTGTCTATTTTTGGACCTTGCAAAATCCAATGACAATATCAATAACATGTTTTTAACAGAATCTGTAGCTGTACATGATAGTTTAACATGTATGTTTTTGTTTTATTTTTACATTTTCCCATGTTCTATAGAGTAGTTCAGATTATGAATAACATTGGTATGTGAGTCCTGAAATCCACTGTCAGTCATAATTTTCTGTGCTCCAACACAGTCCAGCAGTAGGTTCGGTACTCGCACAGTCCAGCAGTAGGTTCGGTGCTCGCACAGTCCAGCAGTAGGTTCGGTGCTCGCACAGTCCAGCAGTAGGTTCGGTGCTCGCACAGTCCAGCAGTAGGTTCGGTGCTCGCACAGTCCAGCAGTAGGTTCGGTGCTCGCACAGTCCAGCAGTAGGTTCGGTGCTCGCACAGTCCAGCAGTAGGTTCGGTGCTCGCACAGTCCAGCAGTAGGTTCGGTGCTCGCACAGTCCAGCAGTAGGTTCGGTGCTCGCACAGTCCAGCAGTAGGTTCGGTGCTCGCACAGTCCAGCAGTAGGTTCGGTGCTCGCACAGTCCAGCAGTAGGTTCGGTGCTCGCACAGTCCAGCAGTAGGTTCGGTGCTCGCACAGTCCAGCAGTAGGTTCGGTGCTCGCACAGTCCAGCAGTAGGTTCGGTGCTCGCACAGTCCAGCAGTAGGTTCGGTGCTCGCACAGTCCAGCAGTAGGTTCGGTGCTCGCACAGTCCAGCAGTAGGTTCGGTGCTCGCACAGTCCAGCAGTAGGTTCGGTGCTCGCACAGTCCAGCAGTAGGTTCGGTGCTCGCACTCCCGGTGGCAGCTTACTGGGCTCGCACACCTGGTGGCAGCATGCTGGGCTCGCACACCTGGTGGCAGCTTACTGGGCTCGCCCACCTGATGGCAGCTTACTGGGCTCGCACACCTGGTGGCAGCATGCTGGGCTCGCACACCTGGTGGCAGCTTACTGGGCTCTCACACCTGGTGGTGGCAGCTTACTGGGCTCTCACACCTGGTGGCAGCTTACTGGGCTCTCACACCTGGTGGTGGCAGCTTACTGGGCTCTCACACCTGGTGGTGGCAGCTTACTGGGCTCTCACACCTGGTGGTGGCAGCTTACTGGGCTCGCACACCTGGTGGTGGCAGCTTACTGGGCTCGCACACCTGGTGGTGGCAGCTTACTGGGCTCAAATATTAGCTTGCCTTCCTTGACTGCCAGTGCTCACACAACACGAAGTAGGATTTGCAACTTTACAAACAGAAACAGGCTTATGGGCATATACTATTTTACAATAGCTTAGTTAAATAACTTCATTACAGAGTCAGACTAAGAAGGTTTGTTAGACAAAAGCTGGAGTAGTACTCATTATCCTTAGTCGCAGCTAAATAGGTCTTTTGGGATAAATGCTGCATTATTTATACATAGGGGTTAACAAATGCAATGTACTATCATTTATATGTTGTAAATAAGATTATTATAATGGAATATCACTACTGCTAATTTTATTATGTTACTAAATATTTCCCTATATGTTGGTCACATATACATGTTTTAATTAATACTGATAGAGCCTAAGTCTGTGTGTAGACCAGGACCAGCAGCATTAGACGGTGTGATCTAGTATTCTCACGATGATGGATAAATATAGTTTGGTGATTTGTTTAAATGTAATTCCTCCTGTGACATACTGCGGTTTTCTTCTTAATAGCAAAAATATGAATGTCATTTAATCTTAAGAAGCAGTTAGAAAGCAGATTATTTAAAGCGCAAATCTAAAGTCCATGGAAATACATTTAGTTTTACCAGTGGTGAAACAGATGTGTCCCAAACACAAACAAAGACCATTTTCTCTGTGTCGCCCTAAAATCTTATCTTCCCCACCTTAGTTTGCACTTACAGCATCGCTTTGGTTTAAAGAACAAGTACAAGCCACTATTTAAAAATAATATTTATTAAAGGCCGTGCATTATTGAGCTGAATAAAACTCATGAAATGACGAGTGTCATACTTATCTATCATACTCTTCCTTTCACCCCCTGCAGTAGATTTCCATGTGCCAGGGAGGCTTCTCTAAGCAGGCAGAGTATGAGTCACACCTTTGCAGACTTGGTGGTTGATTTAGAATTAGGAGCAAAAATTGCATCTGTAAAAAAAACATTTTTATTTTTAAATAGCAACCTGATTTAGAGGTGTGGTGGGGACACAGCCTTGAACACCTCTAATTTACACTGCAAAAATTGAGCTGGCCAGTATGTGTATGTAGCATGCAATATTGTTCCTGACAGCAAAATGGTGTTTGCCTTTGCGCCTTTTGCAATGCACCAGAGTTTGCTCGGCTGCAGACTCATGGGCACAATTTTCACCCAACTTGTAGTCCGTCTCTTTGTGTGCTGAAATGCAATGTGTGGACTAATCTATAGGAGAGGTGTCAGCGATACAGTATTAACTCGCACAACTGCATTGTACGAGATTCCATCGGGACACTGCCCTAAAGATGTGAGAGGAGTTTCAGCGTTCTATAGTTGATGTGGAGGTTATCTTTTCTAACACAGCTGCACTGGAACGTTAACACTGAACAGTGCATTTTTACCTCCTTGGTTTATATCTGAAAATTGCAATTCTGGAGTTTAGTGTTCCGTATCTTTATATAACGATGAGGTGCATGGTGTTATGACATCTCCATCGGATGTATTTCCCGACACAAACAATAGTGTATCCTGACTTTCAAAAAGTAATAAATGCACAGGATACTAATATGGATACCATTGTCACATCATTTTTTATTTTTTTTACTGTTTTACTAAAAGTTGTACTGGAACTAGGAAACTTATTTTCATAGTTGTAATTAATATAAAAAATATTACTGTATAACTTTTGTATGGAGCCATCTACTTTGACTTCTATGTTTTTTTTTAGAAAATTAAACGGGTGAATTGTTTCTGTGCACCTTACTGCTCTTTCTGTTAGTATATTTATTTGCTAATTATTAAATTGGCTTCTCTACTGTATTTACCCAGGTATGTAATCACCCCTAAGGGCAGAAAGAATGTTTAGCTACAGTCGTATTTTATTTTATGTGTTGCTTTATGGTATTTGGCTATATTTGTGCCTTACAGAGATGTCCTATGCTACCTGCTATTCCTAACATGGTACAACTTGTTGGGATGTATTGTACCCATTTGCCTGCCTTGTGCTACCTTTAATAGATGTTGTTGAGGATTCAGCAGCTAACACTAGTATCCTCAAGCTTAATTATGTCAGTGTGTTCATCTTTCTACTCCACGTGACTCAAGTTCGTGGCCCATTTAATGTGATCTTTTGCTATTTGACCATTGAGAATGAACATTTTGGGGCCCACACATGTTAAAATGTGGTAAAAATTAATAAGTTGACTGATCATGTCTAAATTTATGACCATCTTAAGGCCTTGCATCCACTATCATACATGCATTTACTAACTTTATTATAGCTAGGGCAACACATCTACACAGGGGTAATATTGGAATCAATTGTTTCCACTGTCACCATTCTGACTCATGTTTGCACTTGTGGGTGGGACTGTGGCATTTGCAAAGATTTCGGATGCTGATTTCTCCATTATTTTTTTTTACGTTCAGCGCAAGTCAAATTCATTGAGGTCATAGGAGTCTTCTCCATTGACCTCTCAGGGTGGAAGTACTAGCCGCCATTAACTACTACATGTCAAACGCGTTCACGTTTCCCATGTAGTCTCATTGCACTTTCGTTGGTCTAGTGCCAGTAGATACTCTGCCTAAACTAGAACCATAACCTCAAAAAAATATCCACTAGACTTCACTAGGAACTAGTGAGCTCACTGCGGCACGAGGCAGTTCAGTAGCAGCACCTCACTGGTAGCTAGAGACACACACATGCATAAGTGATGTCACTGGTTAATTGATAAGCTGGATATTAGGCCAGCCAACAAAGGACTGCGCCCGCTGTATGTATGTAACTGGTGCACTCTGAGTTAAGTAATGTTATGTTGTCAGCAGAATACACAAACAGTTTCTATGTTTTGGTTGTTTAAACCACTTACAATCATACTATAAACCAATCACCCTGACTACTTTGGAAATAAATGTTTTAATAATACGGTGCTACATTTACAAACATGTTGTATCCTGTAGCAGCCAAGAGATGTTTCTTTGATCTTTCAATCTGAACTGATAGCTGCAGTTTGATTACTTGCTAAGGGTTACAAAATATGTGCATATAGCACCGTTTTATTATATAAGCGACTTTGTGTGAATCCTGGAGTTTAGACGTTTTATTTTGTAATGGACATTGCAGTGAATCTTTTAACAAAAGATGTGTGTTACTGCTTTCTGAATGGTTGTGTAATAACAGGAGGTGATAACACAAAACTGTAGTGTTATATTACGTACCAGTGACTTGGTAACAGGTTATTAGTTTAATAGCTGTAAATTATTGTGTGTGAGTTCAAGTGAAAATTCCATGGGAAAATATAGGTGGGAAGAACAACCCTATTTTATTACAGTGACCTATAAAACATGTGCATTCACTTTATATCGCTCACATTTTTGTTTTTTCTTTCTTTTGTTCCTCTCGTACCAGTTTATATATTGGATTCACATATCCAATTCAGCAGATTGCCTATATCTCTCACTAAGATTAATTTACAAGCTGCAACTAAGGTGAACCTGCACTATTTCTTTATTTACACACGTGCGCACCTATTTGTCTGCCAAGAACACTTCAAGGTGGAAGCCTGGTCCTTGGAGCTGTACCGGATATTCTAGGTGCAGTTAGTTTTGCGGGGTTGCGGATCAGCTGGAAAATATGCATATTGAAAACTTTAGGACCACCTCCTTCATAAATGAAAACTCTGCCCCCCCCCCCCCCCCACCCAATACTTCTACATTTATCTCAATTTATACCTTGCAATAATCATAAAATTAAGGTAACAGCAGGGCAGTTTTTTTTATTATTATTCTTTTTGCATTGCTCAAAGTGTGCTAAAATATACTTGCCTAATCTTGCAGGCCATTTCCCTGCATCCTGCAAGAGGGGGGTCTTGATGACGCGTTTCGCCACTTATTGTGTCATTTGGTCCTCTCCTTTTATTTCATTTAAATAATATTGTCCTGCACCTAATCCACACTCGGCAAGGACAGCAGAGACACCCCTGACCCGCCCTACAACACCGCCCATCAAATGCTGCAAACGTTTACAGACACTTGCAAAATCTGTGCACTTCTCCAAAAAACAAAAGTAGGCTCAGAGGGTCATGGTACCTCTTCCTTTAGCATCCACAGATCACCAGCACAGGGTCTTCTTCTGAGCAGGCACAGAACCAGTGATGGCACAGTGATCCGTGATGTAGGGACCACTGAACATGGGCTGGTCCGGACTTGTTCAGAAGAGCATAGGAAGGTTCTCAGTAGGGGGGGGGTGGGGGGACAGACTTCACCAGGCTCTCCCCCAAATTTTGATTTGAAGTCCAATGGTGCCGTGTTCCACCTCTGGCAAGTGATGTCATAAAACAACGTAGTTAAATGTAAATGAGCCTTACTGTGTGTGTTTTACTATAGATAACCTTTGTTATGCGGTGTCTCAGTAGGAAAATTATGTCACTGCTTTTTTCTCTTGGGTAAAGTAAAAATAATAAACACTACTAGGGTTTTTTTTAATAATGGTATTGTACTGTATAGGCAGTGCGCAGGGAGAGCAATGGTAGGTTACCACATTTAAAATTCTGCAACATTAATTAAATCAAAAGGTCACTGAAGATTAAAGAGAAGAGACTGCTATAAACTTGCTATAAATGCCTGCATCCGTCCCTTCCTCTCTCAAGATGCCACCAAAACGATCATCCATGCTCTCATCATCTCACGCCTCGACTACTGCAACCTCCTCCTTACTGGCCTCCCCTGCTCCCACCTTGCCCCCCTCCGCTCTTTACTCAATGCGGCTGTTAGACTCATCTTCCTCTCACGCCGCTCCTCCTCTGCCTCCCCTCTCAGTCTTGCCTTACACTGGCTCCCCTTCCCCTACAGAATCCTTTTTAAGCTTCTCACTACCACTTACAAGGCTCTCTCCCAGTCTACTGCCCCTTATATCTCTAACCTCCTCTCCATTCACACTCCCGCCCGCTCCCTGCGCTCGGCCAATGATCGTCGCCTCTCCTCCACTCTGATCACCTCTTCCCACTCTAGAATCCAAGACTTCTCCCGCGCTGCCCCCCTTCACTGGAACGACCTCCCTCGCTCCATCCGCCTCTCACCCAATCTGTGCTCCTTCAAGCGGGCACTTAAAACTCACCTGTTCCTTAAGGCATACCAACCATCCATTTAACCTTTTACCTCTTCTGCTTCTCCCTGGCCCCTTTTTTCTCTCCCCTTTGCTTCACTGGCTTCCTTCTGTGCCTGTTTTGTTTACCCTCCCTTAGGATGTGAGCTCGTATGAGCAGGGCCCCTCTTCTCTCCTGACTCCATATCGGTTCTTCCGCTCCATCTCTACTGTATTTGACTGCCTGGAGTTTCTGAAGTACTGGTACTTTGTGTTTATTGTTCTGTACTGTTTTTACCCTGTATAGTCTACTGTTTGTACTGTGTACGGCGCTGTGGAAACCTTGTGGCGCCTAACAAATAAACAATAATAATAATAATAATAACTTAATACTTGGTCTATACATTGTGTGTGGGAGTATATGTGTGTGTGTGTGTGTATATGTATATGTATATATATATATATATATATATATATATATATATGTGTATATATATGTGTATATATATATATATTTATTTTTTTCAAGGTTCCACAATAAGTGAAGAAAAAATGTGCAAAATGTTTTACATTTGTTGCCTATTTTTTCTATTTTTTCTATTAACATTGTTGAACTAGTTGGCTAAATTAAAGAATAAGTCCACTCTGACTTTAAATTGTAAAGTAAAGAACTCACCACCATGCGATGCGGCTATATTTTGTAGACTTATCCCAACCGTGACCGTATTACTAGATGAGTAAGAACATTTGGGACATCAGCATTCTGACACCTTTTGTGCTAAGAGCACTGATTGGTCTGCTACTACAGCATCCACTCGGCACTTTCCCTACAAGAGAGCACTGAGATGTTAGGCATTCTGAATTCTCATGCTGTTTCCTCTGGAAAGGTGTACATTTTTTCCAAGGTCAGATGGGCATTTTAGAACTACACGATTATCTGTCCAGGAAACAATGACATTCTATAGCTAGGATTTGCTTAGTCAGAGTAAGATGAAAGTAAGTGGGAAATACTGTTACTCTGTCACATCAAAAATGATACCTCTGCCTCAGGACTACGGGCAAAATTGGAAATTTGCTCAGTTCTGAATCGTGTTCATGCATTGATGGGGGTGTATTTGATGTATATGGGGAGTGCTGGACATAATAATCCTTCCTTTTTTTTTTTTCTTCCTTTATAGGTGATGAGGATTTACTGTAACATTTGGTTAGGTGAAGTTTTTTCTAGGACTAAGATGAGAAAGGGGACACTTTAGTCATAGTGGGAAGATTTTTTTTTTTTTTTAACTCTAGTTTGAGAGGAACTAAGAAAAATCAATTACAGTAAACAATAAAACATTAATACCCTGGATGTTTCCTCTGAATTCTAATATTTTTAATAGAAGGTGGAACCGAATGGGGGGGTGGGGGTGGGGTGGAGAAGGACAAGAGAGAGCCGTAGAAGGGTGAGAGAAAAAGGGGGCGAGTGCGGGAAGAGGAAGGAGGTGGGAGAACTAGGGGGTGGGGCGGGGGCACTGAAATTAGAAACATGAGAATTTGTATTATAGCACTTTCCCTGGTTCCTCATATCTGCTAGTCTGACTTCTGTTTTTATTATTTTTTTTTTTGTTGAGGAAAAAACTGTGACCAAAGACATTCAACATTCCTACAAATGTCTGTTCCACTTCATAAATCTGACATTGAAGGCCTGTACACACACATCTGCTATTAATGGGCCTTCCAGCCGCTAATACCTGGAAATTGCTTTAAAAATGTTTTGAATGGTTTCTTATGGGCACGTTCACACCATTATTTTACGCTGCTTTTAAAGCTGCAATACCATCTACAAAGTAAATCTTTCTATGCTTGCTACCCCAGCGAGAGCTCTGGGGATGCCCCATGCAGTTGTTGTTGTCAGGGCTCCTCTAGATATTCTCGCAGCCTCGGGTGGGTAAGGTGTATGGGTGGGCGGGCACATCACAAGCAGCGAGAGATTACTGCTTGTGATTTTAAAGTAGCGAGCAGGAATAATTTACTGGTTCTGGTAGTTAAGCTTAAAATTTGAGAACACCTCACACCCTCCTGATAACGTGCTCTGCCAGTACATTAGATTGCATTGGTAACAGCAAGTGAAAAATCCATTACTAAAGTGCACCTAAGCGCACATAAGTTTTTACCCATTTTCCTAGCATCTATGTGTGAATGAGTCCTAAGTAAGAGATTCTACTCAACCAGATATCAATATAATTAGCTGTTTTAAGAATTAATTTTTTTTTATATTTTATGTATGTAATTTAAAATTGTATTAGAACTTGAGCTGATTTGTGTCTTCTCTATTATTTTGTTGTTATGCTTCATCAACCTTGGAATTCCGTGTGCAAAAAATGTATGCTGACTGCTGACTGCAAGGGGCACAGACCTATAGCAGTTCAGTCACCAGGACTTAGCAGGGGGGAGAAATTTACCATCAGAAGTTTTATTATACTTTAACATCATCTAAACTAAAACAAAACACTGTAATCACAAGATGCTTTCAATATATGACACAATATTTATGGCAGGACTTGGAAGATTTGTCTTTATTGTAGCAGATGCTACAGTAGTTATTTTTGGTAATGCATCAGAACCTGGGACCCCTGTAGTTTTTAGTTGTGTGGTGCTCCAGGGCTCACAAACCTGCAGCTTGAATGTAAATTGTTACACAGGTAGGTTGTCAGTGCAGCTAAATGGACAAGTCTTGGAGACACCGCTCATTCACTGGAGTTCCACAGCCCCAGAGCATCACCAATGATGTCCTTGGGCTGGGGATAAAAAAACAAAAACTAGCATATACACATTAAATGCATTTCAGTCTACTGGCCCACCAAATCTACATAGCATGTTACCAGTAAGGGGTTGGGTACGATCTAAACATGTGGACAGTCAGAATGTTGACAGGTTCAGCGTGTCTACGGGATTAAAATGACCACTTTGTGACCTTCGACAGGTACTAAAGTCAATAGTCACAATGTTGACATTCAAACGGCAATGTCATCACTTGCCGGCACAATATGGTATGTAACGCGGTAAAAATTTAATAAATTAAACGTTAGTACATAAAAAAATAAAAACAGCATGCCCACCCCTCTAAAACAGCTTAAGCCTAGTGCTGCCGGCCTGTTACTAGCAAAGTCGGGGGTGGGGGGGGGGGTACAAAAAGTGTGGGGTCCCCCAGATATTACTAGTACCAGCACCCAGAGGGTGGGGTCCCCCTTCCATAATGACAGCCAACCCCAGGCTGGTCAGCAAAGGGCTGGACTCCCTAGGGAGATGGGGTCCGCAAAAAAACAAAGTACACCCCCACCCCTGCCTCTTTTAGTTCCCAGCCCCGAGCTGATAGCACCAGGGCTCTTCCCTGGGTGGTGGGTGTGGAGTAATACAAAAAAATATTTAATGTTTAAAACACCATTTTGGCCCTGGTGTACTACAGGTCCCAGCATGCTCAGGCTGCCTTTAATAGTTTGAGCATGATGGTACTTGTAGTACTACTGGGACCTGTAGTGCACCAAGACAAAACATAAATGAAACACCCTGTTTGTAAAATACATTTATTTGCAATAAAGAAAACAAAAACAAAACCTGTAGTACTCACCAACATCCAGGTTCTGCAGCTGTAATCCATGCTGTCCATAAAATGATATCCTAGAATGCACAGCGGTAACTAACATAGACATGGGGAGAACATAAAAATTACACACAGATAGTGCCTGGTTGGTATGACTGTGCCACCAATATCATTCATTGAACTCTAGATTTCCTCACAGGAAAACAGTTATCATAAGGCAGTTTTATAACATTATGTAAACTTAAATGGGTTGTTTAGGTCTTTAGTGAAATATAACCTTACACATAGCAAATAAGGTTTCAACCAATAATTCCCTATTACATGAAGCCTAGAAAGCTTTGGTGCTGGAAGACTCATTCTGTCCACCCTGCAGTAAGAGTTATATTGAAGAGCTACAGATGGCTTATAAGGAGCATGATCAGTGTCAGTCGGCTCTCCTGTTTCAGGTATTAGGTGGTGGTCCTGTCTGCTGCAGCTAGTAGAAAGATGCTATATGCCTTAAACTGCACTGTTTGAAATGTAAACTTTGCTTTCCATACACTAAAGGATGAGTAGTAAGTGCACTTGTTTTATTTATAAACTGGAGTCAGCCTGTGCTGGTCCAGTGCCAATAGGAATGCAGTCTACTAGGAACCAGTGACACCACAAAGTCAGTTTGTGATGCACACATAAAAGAAAGTGATTTTGTGGATGGAACTAATACACAAATGATGCCTATCTTTATACTAGCAAACCAGTGACCTCAATGAAGTACTTTGTGAGATACATATTTGAGACCAACATTTTGTGGGTTGAACCAATATCCAAATGCTGTCGGCCCATTCACAGGAACCAATAACATGATGATTGTATGCCTTGTGATGCCACATTGTCATGCATTATGCAGATCTAGTCTGTAGTCTACAACAAAGCTTTGGCCTAATTAAATGTTTATAGAGGCTGTTTGTAATACATCATTTTGTCTTCTTCATTAACCCTCTGTTAATCTCCTAGACTCTTAGGGCCTGAGTCATTAAGGAGAGCAAAGCATAAAAATGGAGTATCTTTGCACCTGGGCAAAACCATGTTGCATTGGAGGGGGAGGTAAATTTAAAATGTGGGGACAGATTTATAGTTGGGGTCGAGCATGTCCTAGGTCAACTAAAAAATTCTGTGTAAAAATAAAGCTATAAAGTATTTGTGTACTAGATGAAAATACAGCCAGTATTTAGCTTATGTGCTAAATAAGAAACTAATTTACACCCCTTGCATTGTAACATGGTTTGTCCCAGAGAACATTTAGCTGTTAAAATCTGCCTGCCCTCGGTGATCAGTGCTTATTTACCCTTTGTACAGACCATATAACATCTTCCCCATCAATTATTTATCATTAATGTACTCCTCAATATCCTTCCTTGCTATATCCTCTATTACCTGAACCTTAATTGCTGTCTGCTGTTCACCTGTTTTCTTTTTCTTTCCACCTCCCCTCTCTCACCTTGTTTTCCCCTTACGTATGGCATCTAAATAAAAACTGTCTTCTATAAATAATAGGAGATGGTAAAAAGCCTACTCATTAGATTGTGTCTGGAAGTGGAGATCAGCATATTATGATAGCATTCATTAACTAGGGTGTGTTTCCCATGGAGACTAGAACATATAGTGGACCTCTCTGACATGGCTTTTCCCCCTTTCCCGGTATTTTGCCCAAAAGAAAACAGTCCACAAACACAAGAACAATTGGACTGGACTACTTAATAGGGTCTAGTAAAATTTGAGAACCTAAAATATATATTTTTTTAAAGGGTTGAACTTGAAACCAGTAAACTTGAGCCAACTGGCAGAGCCAATACATTCTCAATATGTGCCCCTTTAAGAACAGTCTTTAAACTTGGTGAACATAATGAACCAGACATTCTGTGTGAATCACTAGGAGGCAAATACCAATAATACAATCATTTATAAACACTGTCCTCGATTGTAACACAAGAGAAACTTGAAGCTACACGATTCCAAATTTCACTTGACCATTTCACCTTACACATCTACCCACGACTTTCACACATCGTGACACATAGCACTGTTTAATATTAATATTCACAGCACTTAGTTTCTAATTTAAAGTGTTTATCAAACCTTTCAATGAAGTACACCACTCTACCAAAAAAGTGCCATCATTAAAAGGGCCCAATGAATAAGAAGGGCAGTAAAATTTGTGTCGGCATCCATGAAACATATATTTTGGGGGACTGTTGATACATAGTAACAATTGGAATTATTTTGGAAGTAAGATGGTATTTCCATACATTGGGCACAGCTAACTAACCCATTTTTTTTAGACTGCTGGAAAATATATATCTTAACTTTTGACCAAACCTTGTTTCCATGTAAAATGCTTTATGTGGGTCTGTAAAGTTTGTCAATTCAAGCATGGAAATGTAATGGAAGAATGCAAAGAAGATAAATTAATCTCGGAAGAAAGTTTTTTTTATTTAATCTTTGAGATAACCCAAACCATGAAATACAATGCTTCTTTCCAGTATTCTAAGTCTCTATGTAGGTTGCTAAGTAGGGGAGTATGATTTAGATTTGTATAGGTCACTCAATTGTAGAAGTTCAAGTTTATCCCCAAGACTTCTAATGTGTCTTTATAATCTTTAAATTTCTGTTCTCTTTTAAATTGGAGAAAGACCTGGGAGCAGGTTGACATTTAAAGCCTGTGATTTACGCGTGTAAATGACCAACCATGTCTCATGTATGTGTTCAGATAGAAAGGAGAGTATAATTAGTGGGTTTATTAGGGTCCGTACATTTTCATCTTCAAATAGAGCTGTCCAGTAATAATTTCTTGCCACTAGAATCCCTGTAAAGTTGCGAGAAGAAATAATATGAGCTGCCTAAGATTCGATAAATGAGACAAGGAGAGGGGACAGCGGACACGTTTTATCAAGTGCCACGTAAAACTAAGAAATGGTTCCTTTAGAATAAATTGACATGGATTTCTCAATGCAGAAATGACTTTCGCACTGTCAGTTTAATTTTCCCCTTCAGCTTTCGGGAGACTTCTCTTCTAGGAAAAAAATGCCGTCTCATTCTTGGAAACACCGGCAGCAACGATTGCTAGATAGATGTAAGCGCTGTACCTAATTAAAATCCTCTAAAATCCCCCCCTTTTTTTTTTTTTTTTTCATTAATTCTAAATTGGATTTAATGTATGTTAATCTCCTACTGGTAGGCCGTTCCACCAGCAGTGCTGAGTTAAAGATGATGTTATTAAAAATGTTTGTCTCCTCGAACATATGAAATAAGAACAATGAAAAGTAGATTTTCTCTCGTGTATTAAACAAGAGGGATCCTAGCGCTGATAGATAATTTGTACCGGGGTAACTTTGTAGAAGTAACTAATCATATTTGTGGCTACAGAATCTCCAACTGTTTTCTAGTTAGCGATTATACTTCTAGAAATAACAGCAAAACAACATTGTCATTCATTTAGAATAATGCAGGTAAAAGAAAGCTGAACAAATGGTGATGAATGATGTAAATGATCAACTTAATTCCTCAGAGTAACCTCAATATACCAACATATACCTTGAAACGGTAAAGGGTATATGTAAGTAGCACAAAACAGGACTACTGCACACTGTGTACTCCAGAAGACTGTAATAAAAACATTTTAAATGACTGATATCCAGGCTGTCATGTAATCCAGCTGCCCAGCATTATTGCTGAAAGCCACATCTATACAATGAAACCACCCGTGTTTATGGTGAAGTTGGAAAGTGAAAAATATTAGTCATTCCCGTCATTATTCCAGGTTAATGTCCTCCCAAATATTCAGTGTTAGACAGTCCCATCAATGGACCTTACAGAGCAACATAGAATAATATTAATTTCAGTGCACCATAAGGTTGCGGATTTAGAATGTATCCAAATAAAACCTCAACAGTGCAGGTTTTCTAGATCTCCTTATTGTATTGCAGTAAAAGTAAGCTCAATTTGATAATTGCTCAGATGGGCAAAACTGTACTACTAGCGAAACCCACACCCCACTTGAGCAGCATACACTCTTATGGTTGAAAATATTGAAATTAGTGATTACTGCAACAACTACTCTGTGTATTTTCTAATTGCTAAACCTTTTGCATTTCATGTTCACAGCTCATTGCTTCAACCACGTGGGAGCCTGTTTGAACTTATTGGAGCTTAAGTGGCTTACGTTTAGTATTTTGAAAGTATTGTTAATTCAATCAGCAAACGTTGCTGCATTCGAGTTTTGAGTTTAAATTCGCCATTCACATGGAAAATCATCACACAATATAGCTATTTAATCTTGGACATGATCGAACCTGTTTGTGTTTCTCGAATTTAGCTCAAATATTTTGGTCCATCTAAAGTTTGAGAATTTATTGCAAATGTTATAACTTTATAACCAGTTTGAGAACCACTTTGAAACGAATTTGAGCATATCAAACTCTCGCTCCTTTTTGTTGGACTAGAATGCTGACTTACACAGAGTAAGGAGGCGATGGTTGGGAGACTGAGCACTCCCTGGTGACCAGTTAGCCTTCTAGCCTTGTAATTGGGTTTATCATTATGCTGTTTTCACAGTATGTTGAATTCTCTCCCGAGAAAACCATATGATAGGGAGGGTATAAGATTTTTGTTGGAAATAATTTTCTATAACTTACTACGTAAATTAAAATTTGAGGCCTCCCTGTGACAGATCCTCTTTTAATATATATGTGGTTAAGCATTTCTGTATAATGGTAGCTTTACCTTGCGTAAGCTATTTGTGTAATTGTTATACTGTCTACCTTACACAGAATTAATTTCCCATGGAAAGTAATTTTATTGCCCCTAAATTTCCTGTTAGATCGCAGAACATATTTTTTTCAGCGTAAAATAGCGGAATATATCTTCCTATGTATAATATTTTCACACACCGCTAAATGAAGTGTTTCTTAGTCACATGTGTATCTGCGGTCACCCACTGTGATTTTGTTTTAATGGGATATTTGAAGCAAGAGAGAGCAGACCACAGTGGAAGAAATGTATTCAGCTTCAAGCAAAAGAACCTTTTTCAAACTCTCCTTTTAAGCCTCTGCTCTTTCTGTAACATGTCACTGAGTAGTAAGCTGAAATATCCTTATTAACGCTCTCAAAGGACCTGTTTAGATCACTCTGGGTGAATACTGAATGTTTAGTTGATCTAGCCCAGAGGTGTTTGCTCTTATATTGATTAATATATGATACTGGGCAGAATTTTGGCCTGTAAGCAAGTAGGAAAATTAAAAATAGCGCTGGCATGTTACGAAGCAGTGACAAATTAAAATATCAACATACAATTAGCGAGATAATATCGAGAGGATCTTAGATGAGCGATGTAAAGAGATCAGCTGGTAAACCTCCATCAAGGGAAAAAAGATTGTCCCATTAATCTGTTCATTGCCAACCTGCAAGATATTACTACATTAACCCACTTAATGCTACATCTGATAATACTGCTCCATTGGCCTATTTACTGCACAATATGCCACTAAGACACTGCATCATTAACCTGCATTATGTGTATTTAATTTGAGCACCACTGCTGCATAGAGAATATAATTGAATCCTTTTTCTAACCACCTCTTTCCATATGGGTATGAGAAATGTTTTGGTTTCTCTGTCGGTTGAAAAGCAGCTGGGATGGGATGTGATGAAACACTCTCAGCCATGGAAATAATATTTTTTGAAGTGTGGCAGAAGGCTGCAAGTCAACGGTTTGATATGCAAGTAGATAGCAGGTAAATGTGCCCGCTAACCAAAGTGTCATTAGGCTTTAGTTCATGGTTCTGTTTCATGATTACTTTATTAGCTGTAGTAAAGCCAGTGTTCTGCTAGTTCCACTGTAACACTGGTGACGATTGAAGACCACCGTGTGTCCTAGATGTTCGATCATTCACTACTATACTCCTGTACCCCAGTGTCACATATGGACCATTTTGTAGCTTATATTTTATATTTAATGTTACTAATCCTAAATTCATTACAATACACGGCAAAAGCAAGCAACCATCTTCTCAGCTGTATTTCACTTAATGTCCAGCAGCTACAGTACATAGCCTTTCTGCAGGATCATATTTATACCATGTGAATTAGATAGGACAACTCTAGATCTTATTATGATGTGTCACATGTGTGGTGCTCAGAAATACGTGTAAGTTTATGGAGGCATAAGCATCAAGTGAAGTCGTTTAGACATAATAGAACAGGTCAGAATTATACCATACTTATTCTGGGACCCTTACAAGTCAATGAGCGCAAAGATTTGTTGGCTTATTTTGTATTTTTAGGGAGGGATCCCTAGTTCTATTGCAGCTCTTACAATTCATTGGAAGTTGAGCGCAAACTCCCCCCTCTTTCCAATAAGCATCAAGTGCACAGTGTCGTATAGCGCAGGATCAACCTCTCTATAGCGCAGACCAGCCTGTTGCTCTCCAACAGTTAGCAGGGCATGCTGGGACTTGTAGTTTCACAGCACCGGGAGAGTCGCAGCTTGGGCAGCACTGTAGCGTATTGGTTAGCACTTCTACCTTACAGCACTGGGGTCATGAGTTCAATTCCCGACCATGGCCTTATCTGTGTGGAGTTTGTATGTTCTCCCCGTGTTTGAGTGGGTTTCCTCCGGGTGCTCCGGTTTCCTCCCACACTCCAAAACATACTGGTAGGTTAATTAGCTGCTAACAAATTGACCCTAGTCTGTCGGTCTGTTTGTGTTAGGGAATTTAGACTGTAAGCTCCAATGGGGCAGGGACTGATGTGAGTGAGTTCTCTGTACAGCCCTGCGGAATTAGTGGCGCTATATAAATAAATGATGATGATGATGATGGCCAGACCTGGTATAGAGAGATAACAGGACATCCTGTTGTTGTTGCAGACACGGTCTCATAGCTCTTTACAAATACATACAGGTTGGTAATGCGCGTGCTTCTGAGGTCTGGCTGCATTCATGTCCTGGTAAGCACAGATCAGATACCTGTGAATATAGGAATTATTGATCCATACAGTAAATGTATTCTCACTACACACTGATATTTTTCCCTTCAATAATGAACCAACAATCGAACAAGATGCATTGATGTCCCTTGTATGAATGAAAATTCCATTCCATGCATGCCATTTGTTTTATAGCTGTAATAACCATACAGAACCAAACTTGTTTGTAATATTGGTTCTGTTATTAAAATGGAACTTAACTTGAAGAAGGAAAAACTATTATGGTTTACTGTAGAAGAGTGAACTGTATTCCTGCCTGGTGGTGAGAGCTCTGCCCACGTCCTGTTATAAACCCATCTCAGTGACCTTTTATTTCTCCCTATGCCACCATCTTTACAACGTGGCTATAAATAAATAATATTAATTTAAATAACATTAATATCTTGCCACGCAGTCCCCACTCTCACCAACCACTGTTTATCTCCCTCCCCTGTGGAGCCCCAGGCTATGTCACTTTCCCATTCCTTGAAATGACCTTCTGTACTTGGTGCCAGGTTAAGGAATTCTCATGAATTCATTATATTTCTTGACAGCAGAGTTGTGAGGTAGGAGCATTGCTAAAATCTGAACACAACAGCCTGGAAAACATTTGCCGGATAAGGTCTCAATGATAGTTTAGCTGATGTCATGTGCTTTAATTGTGTTTTATGAATTAAATGACCAACTTTATATTTGGTGGAAGATCAATCAAGGCCACTGTTAATTATAATGGGATGCATAGCATCTCAGTTCAACTGTAGAACTGTAAAAATTATATCACAATATTTGCTAAGTTAGAGCTGGAGACGTCTATTGGAAACAACTTTATAATACACTCCAGGAAGTGAGTTGATGGGTTAAAATGACACACATGTCTTCTGACACAGCAGTATCCTCAGCCACTAGGATCCTGGGAAGGAACAGTCAGACTTGAAGAGAATTTTAGTTGTCCTTTACTCAGCCAGAATTTATCTGAATTTGATTAGTCACCCTAAAAGTATGGTGCTTTTTTTTTTTTTTTTTTTTAAATAGCTTTATTTATAAAGTACCATCACACATTGTACACAAGCAAAGTAAGGACCGAAATAGGCCAGAATAGGTGACATTGTATAAAACTGGCAGGGACTGTGTGCCAGCCCGAGCCAATACACAGACGTACGTATAGAAAAAGAACAAAAAGAAAAAAAGCAGAATACACATACACTTAGCTGGCCCGAAATGTGCAAGAGTAATAATACAATACCACTAACTATAGTCTAGGGGTGTGAGCTCTATTTTTCCTAATGTAAGGGGGAAGGGAGTAAGTAGGAAGGATTCGGGTAGGAGGACAGGCAGACCTTACATGGGACTACCAACAGTATGCTGTTTTTTTAATAAAAATTCAGATTTTTTTTTTACTATTATACCATACTTGCCAACTTTCTAAAGTTGGCTTCCGGGAGCCTGCTGGGGGGAGGTGGGCTTGATGGGGGCGGGGCTCCAAAATTTGCATCATTTTTAGACCCACCCCTGTGACATAATGATGCAAACACGTCATTTTACAGCAGGGGGACGGGGCGCGGCGTTTCGGACCTAATTCTGCCCACTTCACTAGGAAGTGGGCAGATGCGGGAGATTGCCACACTCTCCCGGGAGTCCGTGAGACTCTCACGAAATGCGGGAGTCTCCCAGACATTCCGGGAGAGTTGGCAAGTATGTATTATACATAATACTGAAAGGAGCATGGCTACACCATAATTAACCAGTGCAGCATAAACCAGCTAATAGACTACAGGCTTAACTTTCTGTTTGTGTATACATGTTATTTTGTGCTTGCACGTTAATATGAATGACCTGTCAGTTTTCATTAAAGCTTCAGGTTACTGGAAGAAAATGAATTACACTTGTACTAAAGTGATACTGAGCTCTTGTTAGAAAAGACAGTATCTTTCAGAGAGGGTGAAAATACCTGCAAGAATATTCCAGCAGCGATTTCTCATTCTGGAGACTTGATAGGTATAATTACCAAGGACATTATTCTGCTATGGAAATTGTAGTGTTTGCATTGCTGCTGTCATATGATATGCTGTCTTTACAGGCTATGAAATATCCTGTTGTGTGCAGTCTTCTTTTGTTGCATGACAAGTGACTTTTGACATAATCTATGGATTGTGTATGGAAATGAGTGGTGCCTGCAATTAAATGGACATATGTGATCATGTAAGAGCTTTCTTTCCAGGATCTAAAGCAGAACTTAGCAATTTAGATTTTGCATTGCACAGTTGTACTTCAGTAGAATGCTACAAGCCATGGACGTTGACCAGGAATGGAAGTTCTGACGTTTTTGCACATAAGTGAATATATGTCTGGTTTTTTTTTTGTACATTTTGGATTAAACAGTTTATGAGTTAGTAAATAAAGATATTACTCTAGATGAGAACTGACCAGTTTGTTGCTGGGAAAAGGTGTTTCATGCTACACAGGATTATGAGTTTACATAGCTCCTATGAATGTAGACTGCAGGCGATGAATGGACTTTTGAAGGTTCAAATGTGCTAGTTTATAGTAAGGAATATTCCGTTTGATACATATATAGGGGCTTACTTGATGCAAAGATGTTTTGTATCCTATAGTAAGTAATGTGTCAGCAGTCTAATGGAGTTAGACTAATGAAAGCTAATATCTGCTTGCTGTGGGTTGCAGCACAGTCTTTATTTGATTGGCTCTCGGGTGTTCTTACAGATTGCTGGATTAATGACTTCATGAAGCACTGAGTAGAAGTGATAAGTTCACCAAGCACCATTGAAGCGTCTGCTTTCATTAGTGTGTGTACACTAGACTGCTGAAATCTGATCGCTGATTGGTTGCTATGGGTAACAGCACGTCATTTGCAGTAAGCACCATTATGCTGAATGTCATATTCTTTAGTCTAATGTCTTAATGCAAAATTATGCTAGGATATATCTCTTCTGCCAGTGCCATACAGCAGATTGACAGCGTAATTTTATATATTTATTATTGTTTATTTATATAGGGCCACCATAGTACACAGTGTTACACAGAGAATCATTCACATCATTCCCTGCCCCAGTGTTGCTTACAGTCTGAATCCCCTATGATACATTCACACTAGGGTCCACTTTTGTCAGCAGCCAATTGACCTACCAGTATGTTTTTTGGACTGTAAGAGGAAACCGTACTACTCGGAGGAAACTCACGCAGACTCCTTATAGATTGTGCGTTGGCGCTGGTTGGAATTGAACCCATTGCCTTTGCGCTTTGAGGCAGCAATGTTGACCATTGTGCCACCATGCCATCATAATAGAGATGAGGGGATTGCGCCTCAGTGTAACCCCTCCTTTTCCTGGCCCAATGATATATACAAACGGTGGTCACCGTTTTTACAATGCTATAGCCCTGGAGTGCTTCCGCATTGCACAAGGAGAACCCAAACATCACTAGTGATTTCCTGCAGGTCGTCAGGCCCTGTACTGCAGCTGGGTAACCTGTGGATCCTTGGGATTTGTAGTTCTACAACAGCTGGAGAGCTACAGATTGCCCAGACATGTTTTATATGGGTAGAACTTACATAGACAAAAGAATTGTTTTGCCAGCAGCTGGCAGGGATTCCAGGACTTGAAGTTCAAAGCCAACTAGAGATCGCAGATACACATATGCAGCTGTGGACTTTGCTAGCTCTTTATAGACGAATTATATAATTTCTCCCAGTTTCTCTTTTTATACCATACTTCCAGCATGTGCTGTGCAGTAATTTGCCAGAGAAATGGCTCACATAATAGAAAACAAAGGCACCCGACTATCCTAAGTGTGTGGATTTAGAAATAAAACGTGTTTTCCCAGTGTGGGAGCATTTCAGCATCCCGCTTCCTGTATTCTCCTTGCTGACATTGCAGATTGTGATTGTAGCTGTAACTAGAGACCCAATCAGTCTGTGTCTAGCGATGCGTGCATAAGTAAATATCACGCTGGCTTTATTTAGGTTTGTGGCTTTCAAATAGGTTTATACAGCCTTTATGGTTTAGTTTGCAAATAACCTCATTCGTGAAAAAAACACACAGGAGAAATTATGTTTAACACCGTTACTGCTGGACTGGTGGGCAACGTAAACCAACACGGCCCCATCTGCCTGGAGAGAGGTTTAATGATGCTAGTTAGGAATTGTTACAGATGGGGCTGTTTGACCTGCTGACCGTACCGGAGAGCTTTCTTTACAGAGGATGTAATAGTTATCCTCCTTGAGTGCAACCTTTGACAGGCAGTCAATTCTGTTATTCCTCAGTAAGCTGTCAAATAAAATAGGCTGCCTGCTCTCCATTGCACTAGGCTGCAGCTAATTCATTCAGCACCTTGGACAGAGCCGCCGTATACGAGAACTATACGCCTACATCTGTCGTGTTTTGTCTTCTGTAGTAGACAGTAAGCAGGTCGCTCCAACTTTAGTTTAACTCAAGTAGCTTTCATTATTAAACTGTATAACCTTTTATTCCAAAATGCTATACAAATGTGTTTATTTTAAGGTCTTTCTATTTAGAAATAGCAAAACAAAACAGCTCAGTGTTTGATATTCCCATCACAATCATTTATAAAGAAACTGCCATTGTTTATTTAATATGGGAATCAAAACATTTTTGAAATCCTGTGTCTTCTATACCAGCGGTGGCCAACCTGTGGCGCTTTGAAACATGGCTCATGGCCAGAGAATCAACAAATGATAGTTGTGACTTCCTCTGAACAATGCAGAGAGGCCACAGTGTCACAGACAATGCAATTGGGGAAGGAGAACAGATTGTAGTGTGCTCTTCCTCCTTCCTCTGTGTAGGCAAGTAAGGGCACGTGAGATCTGATGGCATGTAAGGGGGGGGATATGTGTGTGGGTCTGTAGGCATGTGGGGGGTGGAGGTGATTGGCATGTATGGAGTATATGGGAAAGTCTGATGGTATGTATGGGGAATTTGGGTATATCTGATGGCTTGTGGGAAGGTTGATGGGTATTTAAGGGGGCACGTGTGGACATCTAATGGCATATAAGGAGCATGTGGTGAGATCTAGTGGTACGTGGGGAGGATTAAATGATTTTTCTGAACATTCTGACAATGTGTTGGATATTTTGTTTTTTTGCTTAGCAAGTTATTGTAAATTGTTATTGTCAATGTATGTGTGTATGGTATGTATGCGCATGTTTATACTGTATATGTACATGCACATACACATAAAACGTAAAGTTGGCTCTTTGCAGGACCTATAGATATTTTTCGGCTCTTGGTCTCTGACTGGTTGGCCATCCCTGTTCTATACCTATCTTAGTTGCTTGAACATATTAGTTATATGTTACCTAAAGCAATTTGTTTTTTCCTTTCCCCCTACCCTCAATCAACAAATACCACAACGGTGTGGACCTAGTTCTGGGATTCCCACCAATGCCGTGATGTAGACACCAAGGTTCGATTTTTGTTTGACCGTTTAAAACAGGTGAATGCTGACAAGTAGAGTGATATTTTGCTGAGCATCATGGGAGATGTAGTTTAACACCAGTTTATGTGCCCTATGTGGTATATACTTACACTGAGATGATGACTTATCTGGTGCATGAGTATGGGAAGTTTTAGCTTGTCTGTGGAATAGAAGAAACTGTGTATGGTAATTACCATTATCTATGTTATCATTATGCAGTGCAGCATGTACCTCAGCACCTGGGGAGACTGCCTTTTCTTTGAGCATAACTTGCTAATTTATGTGCAATAAGACAAGGGAATCTCGGATGCAGCAAATCACTAGTGGCAGGTGATCAGCAGCCATTTAGTTGCCTTTGTCAAGCTCCAGAACATCACATTGATGTCTTCTTTACATTAAATGCTAAATACTACTTAAATGTTTGCAAAAGGAAAAAGAAGATTGATGCAATTACTTCCATACAGGTGCAGCTAAGCTGGGTACCTAGTATAATGCCACCAGCTTTAAAAATGCTTCTCTCTCGCTGGGTCTTTAAAGCACTAGGCTGCAGCAAAGTCTGACCAGGCCTGAGTTATAAAGACTGGGGGGGTCGGACGAATAATGTCAAAATGCAAATGAGACACCTGTAAAAAACATCTATTACACACCCTCTGTCCTCCTTTCCATCTCATTGAGTTATGAATTGTGTTGGTTATGTGAATGTGCTTGAAAGACTATGCAGGATATCACTACATTTTCAGGTCAGTCAGAGGGTAGGTGAAGGTGGGAGTGATTATATAAATACAAGATTGAAAAGCATAGAAGGGAGCCAGATATATAAAGCCAGTACTTTAAACTTATCCGCAGGTGCAAAATACCCTTTTAATAACTGTATATACTGTAAGTAAACACAAACGCTGAGTATATTTGTCACAATTCTAAATATTTTCTTTGTTTCAGGCTTTGTCCAAACTCTTCCTTTTTTGTCCGGCCAGTTTGCAGAAACAGGCTGTTGGCTTCCCCATAGC
Source organism: Mixophyes fleayi (assembly GCF_038048845.1). Classification (NCBI taxonomy): domain Eukaryota; kingdom Metazoa; phylum Chordata; class Amphibia; order Anura; family Limnodynastidae; genus Mixophyes; species Mixophyes fleayi. Next base: position 24,757,691 of record NC_134409.1, on the reverse strand, counting down.
TCTGATCTCGCTCCATGTGCAAATTACAAATAGCCCGGGGGCCGACAGACACTTCATTTGCAGCATGATCGCCTCTATTAATGTCAGAGAGATCTATGTTACATCATTATGGTAGCTGACACTGATTGCTTGCAAATTCAGTTTCCCTTGTCCTGTCTTCACAGCTCCTTATGCCGCCTGGATTATAGACAATCTCCCTAATGCAGTAATTATAATTTCACAGCTTTGTAACAGTCAATCTACTCTAGTATAATTTTTCTATATATTATAATTTCCATTATGAGTTAATGCAACGTAGGGCAGATTAAGATCAAGCTAATCCTCCCTCCTTGCTTTCTCTCCCATGTAGCAAAAATAGTGTGTGGGTGTCCAGTCCAATGCAATAGAGCACAATAGACCGCTTTTGTCGCTGTGAGCCGCAGCGGCTGCTTTTACATAAACTGTCTGGCTCCTTCGCTCAGGGGGGTGTCGAGAGAGGGACCTTCTTATTACCGGTGGCAGGACATTAAAGAGGGGTCTAAAAGTGGTGAATCACTTTAACCGTACTCTAGCCTGTCAAAGTGTTCCTGTTGCCTACTCGCTTAAGATGCAGATGGAGATAATAGTGAGATTAGGTTTTATAGATCAAGAAGAACCCTGCATCCCCAAAAAAAAGTCCTGTAGCATTTGTTATGCTGCATGTTAAACTGTGATTTATTCTTATTTACAACTGAAATTCCGCCGTAGATCGTACAAGCATAAACGCACACATTTAAAGTATCCCTCAATTTTATGTTCTTGTTTTTCTGTTCCAGTAAGAGGGCAATAATTACCTTTATTGTCACTATAATGAAATCTTACAAAATGTTTTATTTGTGTGTTGTGTCCTCCTTCAGACGGTTGTAGTAATACATACTGCAGCGAGCAATGCCCCTTAGGCACAGGTGCTAATCTGGCTCGTTTTATAGCTTATGGTTTTTCAAGTGGCTGAATTACTAAATGTCTCATTGAAGCTATGAACGTCTAGTATGGAAGACATAGCAGAGTATTCTTATCATGTGCCAGCAAACACTTGTATACCACGTTACTTGAATTTCAGAATTGCCTGGCGCCTCAAGACACTAAAGAGATGTCTTAAAATAGCACAGATCCGATGTGAGCCTCTGCAGGGCTCCTCTGAGTGCAGCAATCACATCTATACATTCGCATGATAATGCAGTGCTTATTGCAAGGCCGGTGCCTGTAAAAGACTCGCTGAGCTGCCAAGTGCCCTAAATACAGAATGTCTAGATGGAGACAGCTGCTACACATCTTCATTGTATGGTGGGCCTGTCACATACACCCACAGACATACCTCCCAACATTGTTACTTTCCAAATCTCGACAGGGTAAGTGGTGGAATCAAGTGCCTAGCGCTTCTGAGGTATTGGGCCTACCCCTATATCCCTGCACCCAAAAACACCCTGCATCATACCTAACAAATGTCCCTAATTCGGCGGGACGTCCCGATTTGCAGCCCACAAACAGGGCGGGGCTTAATGGGAAAGTCGGTAGGTTTTGGCCAAATATGGTCATTTGTGGGCAGGGTTTTGTCACTGTAGAGAGTTTGGGCTGGGGCGGGGCTTATTTTGCCCCACTTTCTGGATTGGGAGCTATGATGCATTGCCCACACATCTGTAGCGGATGCACATGGTCGTGATTGGGACACACATCCCGACAGGACAGTCCCCTAAAATCAGCTGTCACTCCTAAATCAGGAGAGTTTTGGAAGGTCTGTAGAGGCAGTCATTTTATAGGCTGAACCAATATTCAATATATCGGATCACTAGCAACTAGTTATGTTACACCAAGACATGAAGCCCTTTGTATATCATACTTCAGTAACGACCATAGTTCTTAGTGCATTGATAGACTGTTGATTCTGCCCATATAATGGCTGTCTCCTCCGTGCACAGATGTACAGTCCACTTTAACATGACTATTAGCTGGGGTTCTTCACCTTCAAACCATTGTACATCTACATTTAATAAGTGTAATTTGTAAATGGGTGCAACCACAGCAGTATAATGCAAGATACATTTTATCTGTCTGTCTATCTGTCTATCTGTCTGTCTGTCTATCTGTCTGTGTCTGTCTGTCTGTCTATCTGTCTGTCTATCTGTCTATCTATCCTATTATATCTATCATATACAATCCTATCTATCTATCTATCTATCTCTATGTATATGTATGTATATAAAAATCTGTGTAATTTCTAAATTACAATTAAGAAAATTGTCCAGTATCACAGACCTCACAAAGGATGTATTTTAAGAAAATGTACCCCCTACTGTAAAATATTAGGATATTCGCAGTCACTGCATAGGTATTTGACAGTATAAAGTCAGAGGGCTGCAAGTTAAATACATTTATATAGGTCATGGAACTTGTATCCAGCTGATGCAGATTACTGGAAAAGGTCATAGAACTCCCATATAGGTAACATTGACATTGAGCGCACATATATAACAAAAAAGAGCTACCTTTTCCCCACGGAGCTATGGCAACTATTTGTTTGAGCCATAGCTCTGTGTGTACTTTTATCCCTGGGAGCTTGAGGATCTATTACCATCATATACATCAGATAAGCATACTATCTTTATCATTGTGGTACGAGTCACATTGGCACTTTCTGCACCTATTTATGTGTTTTTAAAGATGATTTTCTAGATTGACATTTTTTACAAACTAATGTTCTAAAGAGAAGAAGCTGCCTACTACATATACGAAATAAAGTATATTTTAGATTGCATTTTCACGTATTGGTGTTTCACTTCGTGACAATTGGCTTATTACTTTGGCTAGTATATGTGTGGGGGTGTATGTATATATGTGTGTGTGTATATATATGTATATATATATATATATATATATATATATATATATATATATATATATATATATATATATATATATATATACACAGAGTGATTCAAAATTCGCAGTGCACCCTTTTATTTCAAAAACTCTACAGGAATTGGGCCGATTGGCCAATTTCAAGATGGCGCCCATGTTTGGTACATACCGTAAAAGATAGACCACGTCACCCATACCTTACTGGAGTATTCAGGTTTCCCAATTTCCTGTAAAGTTTTTGAAGTAAAAGGGTGTACTGCGACTTTTGAATCACCCTGTATATGTATATATATATATATATATATATATATGTATATGTATATATATATATATATATATATATATATATATAAATATATATATATATATATACACACACAACATTGAACTATACCCATGCCATGGTTAATACCGGCTTGTAATAGAATCATACCGATTGCCTTTCGAAATTTGAATTGAATCTAGTGTTTGTATGGACATGTATGAATCACCTTCTATAACAACCTAGTGATTAAATATCAAGGAGAGCTAGCAATATGTTTACTGGTTCTGTGTCTGTCTGTCAGTGTTTACTGGTAAAGTTGTAATGTGCAGCTAGAAGAGAGCAATATAAATAGGCGCGTGCAAAATCTATTTCAGGTTGAGGTAATTGATGTCTTGCTGCAGAGAACAGCTCTGGGTAAAAATAGGCTGCCTCAGATGGTGCAGGAGAAAGGTAATTAAGAGATAAAAAGCAATGAGCATCTATGTTACTCTGGTGCACGGAGAAAATAAAAACACTCAATTTGTGTGTCTCCAAACTTAGCTACGGGGACGGGAGGAGTGAGGGGCGAGTGTTCATTGTTTGAGTAGTGAGTACAGCTGATTATTAGGAAAGGAAAGTGAAATGAGAATGGCACATACTACCGCCTATGCATACTTGCTCAAGCATGTTTATTCTGGCAATATTGCCTCCCACTGCTTGCAGTTTGGAAAACCCCCTAGATTTATCCCACTTTGATACCACATTTTCATTTGGCGTTCATATTCAGACACTGCAAACATTTAAACTATACTGCACAATGATGTGATGCCTCTGCTATATAGATCAATAGAGCACCTCCAGAGACTTGTCCATCAGCGGCTTCAGATTAATACTAATGGTGATTGTAAATGTATCCCAGGACGTGAAGCACTACCGGCAGTTTGCCGTCCGATATATCAAGGGGGGGGGGGTCTGTATGAAAAGCAATGATCCTGTTTTCATTGGATATAAACATTTTCACTGCCAGCGTTAAGTTGGCTACATATAACCTGCCATATTTGGCCCAAGTGCAGAGTGATAGGGTCACTTCCCAATTTGGCAGCTCAAGTAAGGTAGCCGAATTGGACAGGTGAAGCCATTCATCTTTTTGGTGAGATTAAACAGGGGCCTTTTAGTGCATTGAGCAGATGACGGCACATACGAGGTGATAGCAGTCTTCTGACTACTACATTGAAGAGCATGCCCAGTGATAATTCCATAGACCAATCTTACCATTGTTGGCATCGTAATAGTTATCGAACCACACAAACAGCCGTATTGGAAATCGCATTGGGCACAATGGGCAGCAGGCTTGGACACATGGACGGATGTTTGCACATGGGCACAGGTCCAGGACTGTTCTCTAAATCACAACTGCCTGATCTACGTCACATCTGGTGATCAAAGCACAAAATGGCATAGTTGCCTTGTTATGCCAAAACACCGTATCCTAAAGCTGGCCACTACACCCGCTTATAAAATTGTTGAAACCAAGCCCTTTTAGTGTCATTGATCATTTGCCACTTTGCTCCAGAGCAGTATTGTCAAAGTATTTCCCTGAAGATGTCCACGTATATTTTATAACAGGTATGCTGACAGCTTTAAGAACAAAGAATCTAATAAAATATATTTTAGGTGTTGAGGCTGACATGAACATTGTGCCTAAAAATGCTTTGGAAAGTAGCTTGCAATCCATGGGCCCCTAGTTAGATGACCCTTTAGGTGATTGTACAGAAGAGCTTTGCAAAATTTCTAACACAGACAGCACCATGAAATCTAATACTGAATATACAAAAATAGTAAATACAAGGACTGACCGCTTCATGAGATTGGAATAGACAACAGTACAGGAAGAAAGAGGGTCCTGCTCCGTGGAGCTTACAATCTAATGTTGGTTAATTAAGCTGAATACTAGAGTTCTAGCGTGACATGGGAAACATTATCTTAATTTACATGTTTACACCCATATATCTTCATTATCATCGAGATGTGCTGCAAAGTAATGAACACTGAGAGATGTATGGTTTACTCAGATTTGAAGGTTTTCATTCCATATCCGCACACCTTCTTAAAATATATTGTAAGAAAATGGAGCTGTACACACACAAGCACCTTCTGAGAAGCGCTCACTTATTGTCAAATTAGAAACATTGATGCTAGGTGTAATACAAAGGTTGTTCTGAGGGAATGCTCATTAAACACACAGTACACTATCCTGCCATAAGGCTTTGGGACATGATAATGGAAGCACTTATGAGACTACCAGGTTCTGTCAATGCTCTTGTGTATGAGCCTTTAAACAGAAATCCCTCTGTCTGTCTTTCCTTAACGCCGCTGCTAGGCTTATTTTCCTCTCGCCGTTCCACCTCTGTCTCCCCACTCTACCAAGCCCTTCACTGGCTCCCCTTCCCCTACAGAATCCTTTTCAAGATCCTCACTCTGACTTACAAGGCCCTCGCCAACTCCACTGCTCCCTACATCTCTAGCCTTATCTCTATTCACACTCCCTCCCGCCCACTGCGATCGTCCAATGATCGTCGCCCCTCTCTTACACTCTGATTACCTCCTCTCACGCACGTATCCAAGACTTCTCCCGCGCCGCTCCCCTCCATTGGAACAAGCTCCCCCGCTCCATCAGAACTTCCCCTAATCTGTCCTCTTTCAAACGAACATTAAAAACCCACCTTTTCCTTAAAGCCTTCCAGTCTCATGCCTAAACTCCCACCGGTCGGCTACCTCTCTTTCTCATCCCTTCTTCCCTTCTCCCCCTTCCTCGACTCCGTCTCCGTTTCACCCGTCTCTCCGTCTCATCCATGTGTCTGTCTGTCTTCCCCTCCCTTTAGATTGTTCACTCCTTTGAGCAGGGCTCTCCTACCTCCTGTTTCCATCACTTTTAACTGCGCTCTCCAGCTACTCTGCTCACCGCCTCTCGGTCCCTCTGCCCTCTGTCTCCTCTCGCTTCTCTCCGCTCCCCTCAGTGACTCTCAACCTGTCATCTGTGCCCACCCTCTTGGGCCATAGTTACCTGCCTATACTTACTTTTCCCCTCCCTCCCTCTCTTTCATGCTGTGCCTGAGCCCCCAGAGTTATAGTGCATACTGTTACTTGTACTGTGCTGTTTCACCTTGTACTGTGCCATTGTTTGTCCCTGTACGGCGCTACGGATACTTTGTGGCGCCCTATAAATAAAAATTAATAATAATAATAATAATCATTTGGCTGCAAGAAAATTGTCAGATACCCGTCTGTCCCTTTTGAGTTTATTTGATAAAATGATGCAAAAAACACAAGTGTGCTTTATCCCATAGCGACCAAATCATATTCTATCATGTTTGTAGTACAGTTTATAACATGAGTGTGCACATAGCAGTATGTTATTAAATCATCATCATCGCCTATTTATATAGTGCCGCTAATACCGCAGCACTGCACAGAGAACTCGCCCACATCAGTCCCTGCCCCATTGGAGCTTACAGTCGAAATTCCCTAACATACACACAGACAGACACAGAGAGAGACTAGGGTCAATTTTGTTAGCAGCCAATTAACCTACTAGTATGTTTTTTGGAATGTGGGAGGAAACCGGAGCACCTGGAGGAAACCCACGCAAACACGGGGAGAACATACAAACTCCACACAGATAAGGCCATGGTCGGGAGTTGAACTCACGACCCCAGTGCTGTGAGATAGAAGTGCTAACCACTAAGCCACCGTGCTGCCCAGGTTTGAATATTTTTTGTCATCATAGTCTCTAAATTTTATCTGTGCCAGAAAATCTGATAAGGTCTGTGTCTGAATACAGTAAAAAGCATGCTAGTTTTGTCGAATCTAAATCAGATTGTTCACCTGTAAGTGTCAGTTTATCAGTTATGAGCTCATCAGCTGGAGAGAATTATATACACTGCATGGTTTGAGTGTACAAATAAACTCTGCTTTATTTGTTACCAGTTCCTATCTATATAGCAAAAATCACGTATTGCAGAAAACTATGCCCCAAAAGGTTTTAACCACTCATGTTCCCTTTACACAGATGTTAGTATATTGTCTCATTATCCACACTAGAACTCCACAGGGGGGACTGCCTTATCTCCTGTCTGGTATGTCCAAGGTTATAAGCATAGCCTTGTAAATAATGAATTACTCCTACAAAACAGGTGCATCTAATTGTATTTAAGCTATAACAGAACAAAATGGCTATAAGGCAACAAGATGGCGTCAGCTTAGCAAAATCACATTTCTCAGTTTAACGTCAGTTTTCTGTCATTTCAAACCTTTGAAGGCGTGTACCACGAGTGCAAAAAGAGGGCTCAAATTAAGTCTGTGGTCCAGACCTTCCAGTGTGTTAAATAAACAGGCAGGAGGCAAAGCACAAACTCTGGATCTGTGTCCCCTTTCACAGGCTGAGGTTAGCAGCAGTTAATGTACTGATACTAAGAGATAAGGACAAGGATGTATAATACAGAGCCAGATATAGTGAGAGTGGGAAGGCTTGGCAGGAGAGCCTGTGGGAGAGAAATCGCCCAGAGGACTGGAATTGGAATCAGGTAATTGAATCAGTGAGGGAGAAGTAACAAGGCTGTGTGCACATTTATTTCACTGACTGGGGCACGGCAAAGTTGTGCCTTTTATTTCCAGATGCCAGAGATTGATTTATTTTCAATAGGAATATCTGTACTGGTGAAGGTTCGACTCAAGTGGACCAGGTGACTAAACAGAGTGGGTGCCGAGCCACTAATTACTGCAACGTAACCTATGTGTGCACCACGGACTAGTGACATTACTAAGGCTGAGGCACAGTCGTTCATCCCACAAAATGCCTCATGCCTCAGAGGCACTGCTTATTCCTAGTGTCTTGGTAGTTGACCTTCTCATGAATACTGTTTCTACAGTACTTCTCTCACCCATGTACTTGGTTATTAATGAGATATAAAACCTCTGTATAATTGGGGCATGTGTCTTCTCTAACAGAGACCAGCACGGTAAGCAGAGAGGTTTTGTACTATTATTATTTCACTGTTGTGCTCTGTTGTTGTTATGTTATGAGGGTATTTAATTAGAACTCTGGCAGATTTTTTTCCTTTTCTCTCTTAACAAAGCTGGATACAAGTCAGTTAGTCATGGTCGCCTCTTCTGGATTTTGCAGAAGAGATGTCCCTGGTGAAGGAGTTAATTCAATTAGCAACTGAAGCAAACAGCAAGTATGAACGTGTTATTAACTATATAGAATAAAGTAAGCCACAGGGTTATATGCCGTGCACTGTCCCTTGATAGATTGCTGGAATATAATCTCCTCCCAATGCACCATACACACACACACACACACACACACACACACACACACTTATTTCCCCTGTGTTTTTCCTGCAATTAAATATATCTCCTGCAACATCTCACCAGCGTATTGCTGAATAACTCTTATTTTTGGACTCTTGTATCAGAGGCTTAAAACCACCTATTCAAAGAAAGAATGTTGACCTAATTATATGATCTGTGTATTTGACTTTTTGTCTAAATTTAAAATACCTGTTTGTGAACAATCGTTTCAGAGAGATTCTCCAAGTAAAACGTTGGTTCATCGCATAGTGGCGCTATATAAATTGATGATGATGATAGCGCCGTTGAAGGTTCGGCCAAAGTGGGGTGTCTAGCTCCACTCATTGTATCTGGTGCCACCCAGGGGCTGTAAGTGTAGCAGGGCTAATGGAAAGATTTTTTTAACATTTACTACTATAAATCTTATGGCAATGCCGGTGATAACCAAGGAGCACAGCAGTGAGTTTACTGCTGCACGGTTTGATATAAAATAATCCCTCCCATGCCAAAGCATAGGGGCCCAATCACTTATAATAACAGGGAGAAAAATAGAGCAAAGCAACACAAAAAAAAGCTGTATTTTTCTTTTTCTTAAGTTGAACCTGACAAGACTTTCAAATTAAAAATAGATTTCTGGTGGGGTTGTCTGATAGACCATTTAATATTACCAGCTATGTAATAAATACTCGTGTACACATACGCTGGGTACACACTACAGAAATTTTTTCCCAATGCGATATCTTTAACGATTTTACCAACAACTGGGGGGAAAAAAAGCCCCAATCAGCATGCTGATTCATGTGTACACACTATACATGTTTTACACGATTTACCTTCAGATCTGTGCTCTTCATCTGTCATAACCATCTGCTGAAAAGCTGGTGACTCTGCACACTCCATAGAGATCTATGGACACTGCCGGTCCTGAGTGCGTACACACTGCAGGATTGGAGCGACATCATCTCTTCCTTGAACGAGATTTTTAGTCCAGTTTAACAATCAAACGGTACAATGTGTTTTTGAACCATAATCATTAATCTTTGGAGCGTACACATTAATGTGACATCGGGCCGAACGGTCGTTTATCGTGTGATTGGCCAGATAATCGGCTGAAAACCCTGTAGTGTGCACCCAGCCTAACTCTGTTCTCTCTCCCCTTATTCTGCCTTTACTTTATTTCTCCACTGCTGCAATTCTCTGTAACCCTCACTGTTATTCCCCATTGTCCCATTTGCTTGTCCATTCATTTCTTTTCTCTTAAATAAATTATTTTTATTTTACTTTCAAAAGTTAAAAAAAATGAACAGGGGGAGGGGATGTAGGGGTACATGTATTGGTTTAACAGATAAATGTCCTATTACAGGCTGGATACATATTACTTCTTCCGATCCCTCTGTACAGATTCCTCATTAGCTCTTTTTCTTATACAGTCACACTGTCTGTTCTCACGCTTATAGTTATCTCCAATGGCTCTTTCTATACTGTCCTTTGCGTGTTTTTACTTCTCCCCAGTCATTGCTTCTTCTTGGTGTTATTCCCCTGTCCTCAGTGGCGGAACTACCATTGGTGTGACAGGTGCGGTGCTCCGGGGCCCATTTATGTAATGGGGCCCACTATATGGCTATTCCACCTCTGCCTGGCCTGTCTCTTTCCTCCTGGTTGTCATGCTTTACATTAGTGTCTTTTACTTACCCGCTCCTTCGATTTAGCTCTCCTTGTGTCTCGCTTTCATCTCAAGCTCAGTTATCAACCAATCGGCTCTTCTGATTGCTTGAGAATAAAGGCTCATCAGGTCTGGAGTTCGTGCTCTGCAGACGCGCTGAGCTAGTCTAAGTAGTAGATTGCAGAGTGATGACATGCATGTCATTATGAGATAGAGGCCACAACAGGGAGATTAGGAGACTCTCCCGTGAGTCCGGGAGACTGCCTGCTATTTTGGGAGTCTCCCATACATTCTGGTAGAGTCTGCAAGTATGGCTCAAAAACAAACAGCAGAGGCAACCATTCTGTCGGCTGAAGTTTATCAATTCCCTAGAAACCAGTGACATTACTGATCATTAGGAAAACGGGTGAACAAGCCATGATGCACCATAAAGAGACATACAGACATGTCAGTACCCCTAATAATGAGTACAGTACCTTGTCTAAATTGCGCTAAAAGCTTTATGAGAAAACAAAATATATATATATATATATATATATATATATATATATATATATATATATATATATATATATATTTATTGTATGTATAATTTTTTGATGAAGCTAAGCAGCACTTTTTGTACTTTTTCGTCCATACATACATTAATTTCATCCATTCACTAAACAGTACGACCCATGCTGGTCACATGACTCCTTTTGTAAGTGTTGAAAGATCACGTCATACAAACAACATATACATTAGTTATTTATTTTATTTCACCTTATTAGCAGGAGGGCTTGTAAGAGAAGCCATGTTAAAGTCATCAATACCCAATATAGCAAAATAAAGTGGGACTTTGTCATTGACTTATGTAAGCATATTTATATTTTAATATACATGTGTTGTACATTTCTTCATTCTGCCGGGTTGTGTTTTTAGTGTTATACCATTCTGTCTTTATTTTACAACACTTCTAACTTTTGTCGGCTGCCTTATTTAGCTTTGTCTTTTAAGATGCTTACTTCTACCACCATGTTGGTAAGACCCTGGGGTTGCTATGCAAGAACGTCTGCATGGCAACCCAACGATGCTTTAAATTCACCTACTGTCCCACGTAAGGATGCCCTGGTATTTTTCTTTGCAGTAGCTTTACAGGTCATAAAGCAACTACGCTGCGGCAGTCTTAACCTGTAGAAAGTGGTGACATTTCTATGTGGGAAGCAGGTATCTGGCAAATGCCGTGTAAATATTGCTGGGTTGCTCTTCAGGGCTTCTGTATAAGGACCCCAATGTTTCTGCGACATGACAGGTGGATTTCTGAGGTGAAAATCTGCGTAGGATAGCTGGCTGAACAGTAAGTTTATCTCATCTCACAAACCTTCCCTACAACACTGCATTAAAAATAAGCCTTTGGTGAAGAATTCCTTTAAATATCAAATAGTGTCATCCTATGTAAAAACTATTTTTTTTCCCCAAGACCTGCTTCTCAAAACGACCCCTCTCATCAGTTGTAAGTAATGCTAGTCTTACCTGATCGCTTTAAAGGTTGCCAGATTAGTACATCAATAACGTATTTTTTTCAAAGGTATTCATGTAGGCATGGCAACACAGGTGATTATAACTACAGACGGGGACACCGGCATAGCTGCCATAGTAGGAGTACAATTTTAACCCTTTCCTGCAGAGTGGGTGAATCTACACACGTCACGCAGGTTGCCCTAGAACACTATACTAGCCATTACAATTTCACCTCTAGAAATGGTTAAAAAAATATCTCCATTGTATTTTAAATCTATGACCTTCTATAAATCTTAACTTGTATACCACATTAAATATAATCAGATGCTGAGAAGTCAAATCGGTATTCGGAGCTTAAGTTACTATTACACATTTAGAACTCTTAATATGGGAATTAGGGTCCATTTCATCAATAAACACATCAACTATTATCGCTATGGTGAAGACCAAAAATGATTGCAATATAGACTACTCTTAGATGTATAAACACTACATTGTGTACAGCACATAGCAGTACTGCCTCCTGAATCAGAACTACCAGAATTCTTCTACTGAAATGCTGGCTACCAGCAGTCTTATAGGAAGCACAGTAAAGGGAAGAGACGTGAACCTGCATTTGGTCAGTTGTGTATTTGCCGACTGTCTCTAATGTCCTGAGACACATCCAGGTTTTTGCTTTTTTATCCCTGACAGTGTACCTACTTTTCCAAATTGCCTACACAGTACAACTTCACTTGAGATATATGCTGGAAGCTAATCTCAGTATCTGATACTCTCTAACAGTGGTTCACAATGTTTTGGGTGTTGTAACATATCAACCAGCTCATGACAAGCAAGTCATTTAATTGACACACTTATTCAAATATTGCAGAATTGTGATTAAATACAATTATATTTGGAAAAACAAAGTATATTACAGATAATTTGTTTATTTTGACAATTAAAATACAGACTACATAGAATCCACATTGCATAAGTTTGATTTATTTTAAATGTTTTTCCATTACCCATAAATTCTTATTACCCATCCTGCCAGGTATCAAGATGTATATAGTCTGTCCTGATAGACTACTTGGGAATAGCTCTCAGTAGAAACCATTAAGCACTCCAAATTAAACTGTAACCCTGTTCATTGATGTGGGATGGTTGTATTACCAATATGACGGCCTAAACCTCAGCTCACGTGAGCCAAGTACTCAGATAAGAGTATCGGAAAGTGATATGTAATTGTTGGGCATCATCTGAAAACCTGGCACTACCCCTGGATGCAGGGCCGGTGCTAGGGTCCTTGGAACCCTAGGCACACTTTTCACATCCGCGCCCCACCCCCCAGGCACACTTTCACATCCGCGCCCCACCCCCCAGGCACACTTTCACATCCGTGCCCCACCCCCCAGGCACACTTTCACATCCGCGCCCCACCCCCCAGGCACACTTTCACATCCGCGCCCCACCCCCCAGGCACACTTTCACAATCCGTGCCCCCCCCCCCCCCAGGCACACTTTCACAATCCGTGCCCCCCCTCCCCAGGTCTTTCTTTACCTTAATGTCACGCCCGACAGTCAGTGAGTGGAGGGGAGGAGACGGAGCAGAGAGGCGGCGGTGGTGATCCATAGCCCCTTCCCCCCCTCCCCGTGGATTTATCGGCAGCTGTGCGGCGGCCGTGGAAGGTATGGTCAGTGGTCGCCGCACAGTTTTAAAGTAATTTTTATTCTGTGGCGCCCTCCAGAGCCTAACCTTGCCTAATGGGAGCGCCGGGCCTGCCTGGATGTTAGGGTAAAACTAGCATGTTGTAAGCCATTGCTAGAATTCAATCTCCATTATCAGTATTAAGGTGCAGTTAACTACTAGTGTCCTAGGCTGCTGGGTCTACCCACTGCTGAGAAGGTGGTTATGCCAACGCTATACACTTGTTTTTAACACTGTGTTCTTGGACATAAGGCACTTATATAGTACACTTATATAGTACACTTCTTTAGTTGCTGTTCATCCCAATAGCTTGTACTGTAAACTTCCGTGGCTCTCTCTTACTGTGACTGTGATTGTGATTCTCCTATCTGAGTCACAGAGTGGTGGTTACTATGTAACAACTTTTTAATATTAGCTTGGGAGAATTGTCAAATAGTTCCCTAAAATACACAGTTGCCATTTGTTGCTGCAATATATTGGATTACTTGTACTATTATTTACCTGCGGTGTAGCTATAGGTTCACTTCTACTGTCAGATTTAATTATGTCCTTCACCTTCTGTTATCTGTAGTGGATTAGTGACCTACACAACCTTTTTATTTCCTGTCCACAGTGATTAGGACGTTCTAGTCTCCGCAAAACCACAATCAGATTCCTGGTATACAAATGAAATGAAAATTATTAAGTTAAATATTCACGTGTTGCAAGGAGTAGATTATTTATTCAGGGCTCTCTTTATAAAGCATTTGGAGCATAATTAAAGGTATTTTCTCTGAAGATATGTGCATTAAAAATATGTAACTCTATGTCACCCTATCTTAAAATCTGCACAAAAATTCACGTATTTTGTATATGAAAAAAAAGATAAAATGTTATTTATAATGAACGTGTATTACTCATTTCAGTAAAAAAATATGGATTTGTATAGATAATTCTAATACAATTAAAGTTACAAACAGTAGTGTTACATAGATTTTTTTTATTTTTTTTTTACTGTGTGACAGATATTCGCTGCTATTTGTATTTTAATTTTTTTGTAAACTTTTTTTTGTGCTTTTTAATTCATTTTCATATGCCTCTCCTTTGGCAGCTCAAGCGTTAAAAGGTCGATTAATCGGATCTGCAGCACCTTGGGCAAACACCTTATTATCCCGGCTCACTCTATTATTTGCTGTTGCTGCCGGATAGCTAGCAACAGGGGGGCTGGCACCGGCGAAGCGTGAAGCTGCTGCCAGCTCAGGAATAGAAAAGCAGATGGCAAACTCGCGCCTATTTTTAGCTGCCGCCAAGCTTGGCAGCTCCTTTATCAAGAGACTGCTGCCATTAACTCTCCCACTGCCAGCACTGCCCCAGCCAGAATCCAGGGCGGTCGCAGACTGCTTACTCAGCAGAGGTTTGTACGTTTTAAGAATGCTTTAGATTTGAGAACAGACAGCACAGCTAGGGCTAGATTTACTAAGCTGCGGGTTTGAAAAAGTGGGGATATTGCCTATAGCAACCAATCAGATTCTAGCTGTCATTTTGTAGAAAGTACTAAATAAATGAAAGCTAGAATCTGGTTGCTATAGGCAACATCCCCACTTGTTCAAACCCGCAGCTTAGTAAATCTAGCCCCTAGTCTCTAAATCAGGGGTAGGCAACCTGCGGCTCTCCAGGTGTTGTGAAACTACAAGTCCCAGCATGCTTTGCCAGTAGATAACCAGCAGATAGGTGGCAAGGCATGCTGGGATTTGTAGTTTCACAACACCTGGAGAGCCACAGGTTCCCTACCCCTGCTCTAAATGAAGGAAGGAAGGGTGTCTATCACTCTGCTGCTGAACTACAATTCCCATGATGCTCAGCCTGATCAACCCATCCCTGCCCTGATGTGAAGTCCCCTATCAGTTATAGGTGCTTCCAAGATCTTTCTGCAGTATGTTTATTAGTGCATCTCATTGTAAATCTGGGAATTAAGTCCTTAGCCGGCTAATGTTGGTTGTTAGAACAACATTGCTGGAAGGGTTAAATTCCATTTTATTTTAGTGGCAATACACACAGTATCAGCTGGGTGCATTCCCTCTGCTGATACCGAGGAATTGTTCAGAGACGCGTCGCTGCCATGGCAACTTGGGCATACTGAATTTTAATTAGCGTGGTCCACCGAGGTCTGCCACCAGAAGTGAATGTTATCTCTCAGCTGTCTGCACGTCTTTCACCTTTTCATAGGGCTTCCAGGCAATACGCTGCGCACAAGCAACTTCTGAAGCTTCTGTTGAAATCCCCATTATTTCCATCTTATTGTAATACTCCCAACACATTGTATCAAACTGAGCCTTTTCCTTGGCAGAGGAGCTGTGGAACTTAAATCTCCTTAAATAGCAATAGACGTACCACAGTCACCTGACCACTACATCGCATTTAGACGTGTGAGATTGATTCACTATTTGCTGTTTGACCGATATTATTAAATCCCTTACTACAGGTGTCTACAGAAATTGACGTAGAATATTTGTGTTTAATTCTTCATATCTTCTTGTAGACTGGACGGTCTCTTTATATTAAATCACAGTCAATATGTTATTGAGATTTCATAAATGAAATCTCAATAACATATTGAAGTGATGCAAGTGAGAGATATGGGGAAAGTTTACTTTTGGGGGGGTTTGGGAAACCGTGAGGATGAATAATCCATTGATTACTTGTCCAATTTCTAAGGCTTGTGTATGATTTAAAATACTCAGGTGGTTAAATTACATTGCTGTGTCAAACTCATGGATGGAAGTAATTTTTTTGTTTATTCAATGGCTGGTACCATCATTTATTTATATTGTAATAAAATCGTATTGGGGATGCCGCCCTGTGGAGTGGATGGTTGCACTTTAGCCATAAAATCACACAAATCCAGTGTTTCAAGTTCAATAGCCTCAGCTAGTTTTATTCACCAGCTTACAAACAAAATCTTAGCTGTCCAGCTACTAGCGAATACAAAGGTATTCCCTCTCTAGAGTGAGGGGCCTGGTGTCCCTCACTTAAACCAAACAAATGGGACTCATAGGGTAAAATTGCAGTTTCTCTCAGGAGCCATCTGACCTCCTCCGCAGACAGTGAGAGGCAGAGTGATCTGAGCTGCAGCCTTTTACAGGCACCACACAGGTGCAGCTCCTAATGAGTCTGCACTGAAATCGCACTGGGAAGCTTTTCCCACACACCTAAAAAAAACCTCTCTGGTGTTTTAAAATACAAATGACTGGAAACTAGGACTTACATACCTGCCATTCACTTCTTTCCCAGCGCTTCTGTCACTATAATATACCTATACTTTTGTTGTTCTTTTATCATAAAAAAGAGGCTCGATCTGACCACTCTGCAACAACACCAGGCAGTCGGACCAGTTTCGCAGTGTTTGTCCACAAAATGATCCTGATAATAATCCAGGGGAACATCGATCGGACCATGATCATATGTGCTAGTAAATGCGGTCGGAAGGTGGGCACTTGGTGTTCATTTGCAGTCATCTTCGTACCAGCACTGATGAGCCCCACTGATGAACACAGATTAATCTACACATGATATTTATGTTTCTTGGTCCTTATGAGGAACTCTTACATAGTAAACATTATCCTATAATGAATGTTAGATGGATCATCGATGCACGGTAATAGGACCTGCTGCACTCATGGTCTGTACACTGTTCCCCTTGAGCGTTCTTGTTACTGTGCATATGGGACCAGTGATCCTTACTGTGTTCACCATGTGATGAATGCAGTTCAGGCAGAGTAGAGATACGGACACATGAAAGCGCCTGTGTGTAAGAACCCTAAATAATGCTGGCTGCAGTGTCTTCAGGGAGATTACTACCAGCAAGACTGCTGTGTATAGAAAACATTACCCTTCACAACTTTATCTGAAATATATTCAGTTCTGATAGGCTCTTTGAACTGTTACAAATATATGTGTGAATGTTATCAGTAGCTCTTTTATGTAAATCATTTTTATTTTAGTGTACTTTATCTGCCAAACCATGATAATGGCGGCCGGTCATGCTTCAATCCTCCTGTTATTCTTACCCTCGCACAGTGACTGGGTATCGTTTGCTATTCTCTGTCTCAGAACACCAAGCCGTGACATTTCAACGTAATGTATCTATATGTCTATTTATATTTTTGAGAACTCCATTATTTATAGTTTCTGAATAACTCCAAATTGGAACTCCAATCTCTGATTTAATGCTGAAGTTTAAAAATGTTTTCTTTCTAATGAAGATCTTGCTCTATAATTTGGTTAACAAGTCTCTGTCTCTTTATAAACCAATAGAGCATGATGAATTCACCAGATTTCCCTCTTCTGAATGCTGTGATGTGAGAATTTCAGTTCTGTGTTCCAACTTTTTAGGAGCTTGAAATCAAATCCATTATTGAGGGTCTATATCCAGCTATGAATGTGATGCTGCCATTACCACTTGCTGTTTATCTATGTTGTATTAGCACTATGTACTCACATAGGCTAAATATAGATATGATTGTGAATTGGCAAGTGGCTAAATGAAGGGATTTAATCTGCTAAATATGTTTTTTTTCTATTCAGATTTGAGATGATTGAAGAAGGTTCTAAGCTGCCACAAACTAGTAATTCTGCAAAAAAAAAAAAAAAAGTTGATCACATTTTATAGTTGGAGACCATTTTTTCTATGAAAGCATTTCCTGTATTTATGAAGATGATGAGGGGAGAGCTGCCATGGAGAACTTTACATGAAATATGAATGTTCTATGATGGAGGGATTAGACTTTTGAATCTCAAAGCCTCAGCGTGGTGCTTAACGTGTAAATGAGAAGTCAGCAGGTTGCCCCACCAGGAGAACTGTCCCCCTGGCCTTCTAATTACCCGTCTGCTTTGTCCTCTGAACATTGGCAAATTAGTTGGTGAAAAAGAAGCTGGGGTGCCCCCAGGGTAGGCGCTCTTGAAGCTACTTTGCATGTTTGAACATAATTGGTTGTAAAAAGGAAATACATAATAGAATGGAAGTGGAGTATGGATTTAAAGTATCTGAAATATTGATCACTCTCTCGCAATGAAGCCAGCTCGCTCTGCATAATGTATTTACAGTGCATATGCTGTTAGAACCTTATACTAACGTTTTGCAACACAAATAAATTATAAGTGATATGTCCGTTCTGTCCAAATTCTTAAGTTTGGAGGGTCACAATTTGTGGAACCTACGTGGAGAAGGGCCGGGTAACACAAGAGTACTAAGAGTAGGATTGTGAAAGTGTAAAATGTGTGTCGAGTATGGTGAAAATAACATTAGAAAGAGTAAATACTTAGTGTGTAGTATGCAAGGAAGTAAAGGCAGTGCAAAGCATGCACACCACATACAGTCCCATGCTCTGAATACCAGCCTAATGCCCACCAGCAGGAGCAGAGCATGCACACCACATACAGTCCCATGCTCTGAATACCAGCCTAATGCCCACCAGCAGGGGCAGAGCATGCATACCACATACAGTCCCATGCTCAGTAAACCAGCCTTGTGCGTACCACCAGGGGCAGAACATGCATACCACATACAGTACCATGCTCTGTATACCAGCCTAATGCCCACCAGCAGGGGCAGAGCATGCATACCACATACAGTCCCATGCTCAGTATACCAAGCTAATGCCCACCAGCAGGGGCAGAGCATGCATGTCACATACAGTCCCATGCTCCGTATACCAGCCTAATGCCCACCACCAGGGGCAGAGCATGCACACCACATACAGTCCCATGCTCTGTATACCAGCCTAATGCCCACCAGCAGGGGCAGAGCATGCACACGTCATACAGTCCCATGCTCTGTATACCAGCCTAATGCCCACCACCAGGGGCAGAGCATGCACACCACATACAGTCCCATGCTCCGTATACCAGGCTAATACCCACCAGCAGGGACAGAGCATGCATACCACATACAGTCCCATGCTCAGTATGCCAGGCTAATGCCCACCAGCAGGGGCAGAGCATGCTTACCACATACAGTCCCATGCTCAGTATACCAGGCTAATGCCCACCAGCAGGGGCAGAGCATGCATACCACATACAGTCCCATGCTCTGTATACCAGCCTTGTGCGTACCACCAGGGGCAGAGCATGCACACCACATACAGTACCATGCTCTGTATACCAGCCTAATGCCCACCAGCAGGGGCAGAGCATGCATACCACATACAGTCCCATGCTCAGTATACCAGGCTAATGCCCACCAGCAGGGGCAGAGCATGCATACCACATACAGTCCCATGCTCAGTATACCAGCCTAATGCCCACCAGCAGGGGCAGAGCATGCATACCACATACAGTCCCATGCTCCGTATACCAGGCTAATGCCCACCAGCAGGGACAGAGCATGCATACCACATACAGTCCCATACACATACAGTCCCATGCTCCTTATACCAGCCTAATGCCCACCAGCAGGGGCAGAGCATGCATACCACATACAGTCCCATGCTCCGTATACCAGCCTAATGCACACCACATACAGTCCCATGCTCCGTATACCAAGCTAATGCCCACCAGCAGGGTCAGAGCATAGAGTCCCCAGGCACCTGCACTGCTCTTCTGAACATGCGCAGGATTTAGGGTACGCCCAGTTGAAGCCCTTTTATATTAAGGACTGAATTGCTGAAATATGTAACATTCTGGAAAGAAAAGAAGTGGTTATACATGGTTAAATATATCCAAACATTTCTTGCTTACAGTCATTTTTAAATGCTGTATATAGGTGTAGCTTTTAATTCTGTCACTCCTTATGGATGGGAATGCGGAACGAGAATATGGTAGTGCACAGAAGCCTAAAGCATAGTACATGTGATCACTTGGCTTAAAGTCTGCTAGATACCTTTACACTTTTATACAGATTTGTTGTTTCAGGCATGTGTAAGTTTAACTGATGTCAGTGGACTTTTAGTCATTGGGGGTAATTCAGTTGCTGGACTGTGGACATCACCATCACACATTGCCAGTCATAAAGTTAGGAATCTCCGCTCTATGGGGTGTGAGGATAGATGAGCGGGGATTCCTGCCATAACATCAGTACGATGTGTGTCCGTGGACGTTCCGGAGACCACTCGTGCCAAATTGAATCTCCCCCTTTGACTTTAAGACGCCAGACACAGTTAGAGACATTAATGAAAACAGGAGTTAATCATAGCAACTAATCAGATGTTTGCTTTCATTTCTAACAAGCACTAGAAAAAATGTTAGAGAATTTTTTTTTTTCTTTGCACCAAGATTTATAAATGTTCATCATTTTCCTTTACAGTGAGGCGTGAGGAAATAGTCAAAAATACTTTTAAACAGAGCTGTAGTACAAAGTCAGGATATGGATAAAAAATGCATTTTAACTCCACACCTTATAAATTACATTTTCCACCTTGAGTATATTTATCTTTTGATTGAACAAAATTACATTTGCAATATGAATTATCTCTTCTGTGACTTGGAGGCTTTGTATGCTAAGGGGAATCACTAAGCATAATTTAAAGAATAAGAAAGCATAAGAAAAAAATGTTTTATTTAGCACGGCTTCCTTTTGTCTTGTCCCACATTGAAGAAGTACTTAAATGTATAATATGAATGGACACTTCTTGTAAACATGTGTAAAATGACATTGCACTCCAGTAAATGTAGTGAATGGAGGGGGCGTGGCTTAATCATGCCATTAGGCTCCGCCCCCTCCATTCAATGACGCCAGTTTCGTCGGCTTTTTATGGTGGGGGCGGGCCTGTGTCAATGTCACCACGCCCTCCTCCTACACCATGTCACATGACTTCTTAAGAGTTGGCATGCATGCTTCCAATGTGATTTCGTTAAGTATTTTACCAACAACTGAAAAAAAAGAGAAAAGGCCCAATCAGCTGCTGATTCATGTGTACACACTAAACACGTTTTACAGATTTACATTCAGATCTGTGCTCTTCATCTGTCATAACCATAAACTGAATAGATCATGACTCTGCACACTCCGGTCGTGAGTGCATACACACTGCAGAATTGGAACGACTTTGTTCCATTGTTGAATTAGATTTTTAGTCTAGTTAAAAAAAAATAAAAAATGAAATGATAAGATGTGCTTTGGAACGATAATTGTTCGTCGTTGGAACGTACACACTGATGCAATATCGGGCCAAACGGTCGTTTATCATGTGATAATCCGATAATTGGCTGAAAACACTGTAGTCTTGTGTATCCAGCCTAAGTAATAGAAATAAAAACCATAATTGTTTTCCTGGAAGTATATAAAGACCATGACAATCTTATCTTGAAGCACTTTTCTTGTTTGTCTCGATTTTTGTTTAATATATTTGTAGTAATGATCTAAAACAATAGGTATTATAAGCATACATGAACGGCTATAGGTGTACTCTCACTGAAGAGTTCATGACCTCTAAAATGATTTTTAAAGCACTGGATGTAGGACCATACGCTTAAAAATAAATCTGTTGTGATATTTAGATGTTTAGTATGAGCAGTTGCAGTTGTTGAATTTTGACACACATTATATATGCTTATTTAAGATGTGCCTATTCCAGTATTGGGCAACAGGTGGGCCACCAGCCAGCCACTGAGCCCCACCAGCAGCTCCCAGCCCTGTGCACCCGATCTGTTTTAGTCTCTGCTTTGCTGGGAGCAGCTGGCTTCTGTGTCATGTGACATCTACTGCACAATGCAGGGAGGTCATGCAGTACAACCAATCAGAGGAGGAGGATTAGTGCAATGCATTCTAAACCATGTGTTCTTCCTCCTTCCTCTTTGCCCTCTGACTGTGCGGGTAAGTGTGGGGGAGGTGTATGGCTTTTGGAGGAAGAGTGATGTGCATTTGGAGAACATCTGAGTGGTATGTGGTAGCAGTGTGAGTGGCTTGCGAAGGAGTACTGAGGGGCATGTGGGTTCTACATAGGGGCATGCGTGGAGGTCTGAGTGGCTTGTGAGGAGCATGCGCAGAGGTCTGAGTGGCTTGCGAGGAGCATGAGCAGAGGTCTGAGTGACTTGTGAAGAGCATGCGCGGAGGTCTGAGTGGCTTGTGAGGAGCATGAGCAGAGGTCTGAGTGACTTGTGAGGAGCATGAGCAGAGGTCTGAGTGGCTTGTGAGGAGCATGCGCAGAGGTCTGAGTGGCTTGCGAGGTGCATGTTGGGAGGTCTGAGTGGCTTGTGAGGCGCATGCGCAGAGGTCTGAGTGGCTTGTGAGGCGCATGCGCAGAGGTCTGAGTGGCTTGTGAAGAGCATGCGCGGAGGTCTGAGTGGCTTGTGAGGAGCATGCGCGGAGGTCTGAGTGGCTTGTGAGGAGCATGAGCAGAGGTCTGAGTGGCTTGCGAGGTGCATGTTGTGAGGTCTGAGTGGCTTGTGAGGAGCATGAGCAGAGGTCTGAGTGGCTTGTGAAGAGCATGCGCGGAGGTCTGAGTGGCTTGCGAGGTGCATGTTGGGAGGTCTGAGTGGCTTGTGAGGAGCATGAGCAGAGGTCTGAGTGGCTTGCGAGGTGCATGTTGTGAGGTCTGAGTGGCATGTTGGGGAGTTTCGGATTACATGTGAGATCTGAGGAAATGTAGGGCTATTTTGGAGGAAGTGGCAGGTCTTAATGGCATGTGGTGAAACATTTGGAGCATGTGGATGGGATGAGTGATGTTAAGGTGCCAAAGTTATTGGCACCTTGACATTGGTTATAACCAATATTCATCTCATGAGGCATATGGCGTCTCATGCCTGAGTGTTGTCACATGTTCCTAGTCAATGCATAAGCTGCATTCTTATGAATATTGGTTCAGCTCATAAACTGGCTGCAACCATTGTGTTAAAATTAGGGCTTGTACACTTGGCTTTACTAAAACGAAGACAAAATTGTACGTTTCCTTTGTTTAAAAGCGTGTTCTCAAGGCCTCCCGGCAGCCTATGTACAGTATAAGTGCTCTTCTGGAACTCCATTATTGTACTGAACATTACTGTTCATGAACGATGCATGCAGCGTTACAATTGAAGCAACACTTGTCGGAAAGTGTGTTTACAGGTCCATTTGCGTACATCATTTTTCGGACCATCTGCGATAAGTGTTAAGCAGGCTTAAAAAATGCCCTGATTTTGAATACCCTTATATATGAAGCTTTAAGCCTCTTACCCACTGGCTTTAAAATGCATGCTTTAGCTAACTTTAAAGTGCAGTAAAATCTTGCAAACTAGTATGGGGGTTGAACCCTATTTGTTTAGATAATCCCATATCCACTTTCTCTTGTGCATGCAGTTGGGAATTGGGTCTCATATGTAGTGTCATTTTGATGCTACGTGCTCCGCCTCCAATTACTTTGTTTACACTGAAGTAGGTGCAAAGGGGTAATGGATTTGTCCTCCCTTGACCCTCGCATTCCTCCCCACAACCTCAGGTAAACTCTGGCTACACACTGCAGTCGTGCTTCACATGTGGTGTCTTCTTAACGCCAGTGGATAACCGACCTTAGATGGCTTTTTTTATTTTCCTGTTTGCAGTATGTTTTGTCTAACAAGTACTAAGACAGAAAGCTTGGTAAGAACAACCTGCTCTGGGAACAACATGAAGCTTAGCACAAGTAATTGACACTTTCTACAGGGAACTGTGTTTCAAGCTCGCAGTTGAAACTGTTAAGAGGAAACAGTAGCTCAGTTGTTCAACGTGAAACAATCTCAGCCGGAAAATGACAGTTATTCAGGTCTATATGCTTCAGCTGCCATACAAGCAGTATTTCCCAATGGCTGCTTTTTGGTACATTCACCGTATGTCCCTTTTTCTCTTCTTTTTTTTTTTTTTTCTTTATCACTGTGCACAAAATCAGAAAATATATATATATATATATATATATATATATATATATATATATATATATATATATATATATATATATATATTATTTATATATATATATATATATATATATATATATATATATTATTTATATATATATATATATATATATATTATTTATATATATATATATATATATATATTATTTATATATATATATATATATATATATATATATATATATATATATATATATATATTATTTATATATATATATATATATATATATATATTATTTATATATATATATATACTATTTATATATATATATATATATATATATACTATATATATATATATACTATTTATATATATATATATATATATATACTATATATATATATATATATATATATATATATATATATATACTATTTATATATATATATACTATTTATATATATATATATACTATTTATATATATATATATACTATTTATATATATATATATATATATACTATTTATATATATATATATATACTATTTATATATATATATATATATATACTATTTATATATATATATATATATATATATACTATTTATATATATATATATATATATATATATATACTATTTATATATATATATATACTATTTATATACTATTTATATATATATATGTATATATATATATATATATATACTATTTATATATATATATATACTATATATATATATATATATATATATATATATATATATATACTATTTATATATATATATATATATATATACTATTTATATACTATTTATATATATATATATATATATATATATACTATTTATATATATATGTATATATATATATATATATATATATACTATTTATATATATATGTATGTATATATATATATATATATATATATATACTATTTATATATATATATATATATATATACTATTTATATATATATATATATATATATATATATATATACTATTTATATATATATATATATACTATTTATATACTATTTATATATATATATGTATATATATATATATATATATATATATACTATTTATATATATATATATATATATATACTATATATATATATATATATATATATATATATATATATATATATATATATACTATTTATATATATATATATATATATATATATACTATTTATATACTATTTATATATATATATATATATATACTATTTATATACTATTTATATATATATATGTATATATATATATATATATATATATATATACTATTTATATATATATATGTATATATATATATATATATATATATATATACTATTTATATATATATATATATATATATATATATATATATATATATATATATATATATATAGTATTTATATTTTAGAAATAATTAATTTTAATTAATTTTATATTATATATAGACCCCATGTTTTTCTATGCTTAAAATTGCTGTCCATATATTTCCAGGATCCAAAAAGTATAATTTTATGGTTTTACTGTTTTAAATATTTTGACTTTTCTGTTTAATGTTTTTTGCAAACCATATTTTTCACTAATAACATGTTCAGTTGTCTATTAAAGTACTGCTAGAGTCATTTATTCTTTCATACTGATAGTTTTATTTAATCCTATTGGGTTTTTAAAGCAGAACTGGTGAGATCCTTTGTTTAAGTTATATTAAACATTCTTTATGGAAAATTAAGAGTAACTAAACTGATTTTTGGACATTCATATATATATATATCGCAGCATGGGTAATATCGAAAGAAATTAAATAACCCTACTGTTTATACTTCATTAAGATTGGGCTTGCATTGGAGTGTTACCAGCATCTTTAAAGTTACTTGTAAAATGCAGTTAATTGATCCCTATTATATCCAACACTTGCCCGTAAGCAGCTTACTGTGCATTAAAGTCCAATATGTATGAGCAATGGTGATATGGATCAATGAGCCCTAACATAACTGCATATTATGAGCTTTGTTAAGTAAAAAAAAATCTAAGCTAATGGTAAGAGAGAGGAGGGATGGTGCATGGAAGCCTGAACCTTGACGGGTCTGATTTGATTGGTTTGCAGCTTTCTTGGTAATATAAATATTTCATTTAAATATAGAGTCCTCACCAGTGACAATAAGAAAGTTAATAAGTTACATGCTTTCCTTTTGGCTGTTTGAGCTTTTTGACCCTTATTAGCAGCCTTTTAGTCATTTTCTAAAAGCTGTTGGATGTGTGTTTTGTTGTGGGGAATTTATCTTATTATGGCAAAGCTGCAAGATAAGGTTCTATATAGAAATATAGATGTTAGGGTTCAGTTGTTCTTTTACAAGTGGTGCTTAACCTTCTTTCAGCTGGGACCCCAAGTGTCAGTGTTTCTAATAGAATGTATTGCATACCTGACAATCAGGGGAACCCAAAAAAAACAGATTCTGAGACCCCACTTGGGGTCCCGACCCACATGTTGAGCGGCCAGGCTTTAAACGGATCTTCTAATACCATTATTTTTATATCCATGTGTCTGCAAAGCCACCAAGTCAATCTCCAGTGTGCACCCTTTTTAAGTTAAATATAGACCTTATTCGACACATAACCATGTAAATACTGATTGTGTTTAAAATGGTATTTCAATTAACTTCATTCAGAAACAGTCCTCTGTGGCATCTCAGTAATTTGCTTATATTCCATCCTTCTCAATACAGGACTATATGAGACAAAATAGCTGCTCCTTGTTGTTTGGCTTTAATGACTGATGTTTCCAGTCTTTCTGTGATTTATTTTCTTCTTCAAATTACTTTACTACTTAATAAGTAAGCCTAAACAGCGTCCATTGGTACATGTAAATTGTCATTGCATTGTTTCAGTCTTATAATGTGGAGTTTGTATACCAAATAACAGACACTATTCATTGGGATAAATGAAAGTGTCAGTTCTTTCTCTTGCTTCAGTGAGTGTGAGATAATTCTTCAAGGGCCATTGGGTATTGCAGGATTTATCATGCAGGCATTGTTTGTCTTTTACAAATAAAAGACTATAACAGCTGTGCCTTATGTTCTCTTACTAGGATTCTGCCCAAGAGAGCGTTATCAAGAGAGATGTCCACCGCACGTTCCCTGCACACGACTACTTCAAGGACACCGAGGGCGATGGGCAAGATTCTCTATATAAGATCTGTAAGGTGAGGCATTGTTATGTGAATCTAGTGATTGAAGTGTGGAAGGTCCTAGGTGATGGTCTGTCTGGGCTAACTTCACTAGAGCATGGGGCAAATGTGCTTCTCGTAAAAGTCAACAACACTCTTGTTTCATCGTTACTTGAGTTACGATCAATCCCCATTATGTCTGAATTGACCTTGTCATATCACCAGTATTCTTATACAAAGCTAGAGGGAATTTCTCCTGTGAGACGATACTCTTCAGATCAACTGCTCAAAGGTCTCATTGAGTATATGGCAAATAACTGATTTGCACAAGTCTGCATAATGAAATCTTAGGGCAATGAAACCTACAAAAAAAGGACAATGGAGAGATGGGTTGTATATTATAGGGGGAAGAATTACAGCTTTGAAATTGTCTGCGATACTGAGATGGTTATTGGCTATAGCTTCCATTTTTTTTAGCATGTTCTCAGGGCCGGATTAACCCAAGGTCTAACTGGGCTACAGCCCAGGGATTCCGGGCATCCAGGGGGGCCTTGACAGTGCTCAGCGGCTTTATTGATCAGTGCAGGGGCGTGGGCAGCAGAAAGAGGTAAACACTTGGGTTGGGGGGGGGCCTCATGTTTGATCGCTCACAGGGAATTGGATGCCTCCTTAGCCCAGGAGCCTAAATTCCTTTAATCCGGCACTGCATGTACTACACACTTGGCCAAGTAAGGTTTTTATTTTTTCGAAAGTATTCCCTTCTTTTTGGATGTAAAAGGAAATATCCTCCCAAAATATTCATTTTACAGCTAAATCACTCTCCTAGTATTTCCAGAGAAAACATAATATGCATTTTTCTAGTACCAGGAGCAAATGTAGAATTTTGTTTTAGGGGTGGCGATTTAGTCTCCGCCTTCTTTTTGACAGGCAGCCGCACACGATGTGCAGGTCCGTATCGCCAAACAGGCAGGCAGGGTATGCTGCCTGGCCACTCTGATTGCCGGCCACTGTCTAGTACACAGAACCAGGCATAATTTGCTGTGCAGTTTTCCATGCATATACATAGTAATGAAATAAGCTGCGAATTGCGTACGTCATAAAGTATAAGCGGAATGTTAATGTGCAGTTGGCCACTGTTAAAAAAATAAAAATTAAGAACATTGTCAAGAACTAAATATTCTAAATACGCAGATTGTATTGTATCGCTTATCTGCCATTTATCATACAGAAAATACGCAGTATTCCAGGGTCAGATAGATAGTTTTTAGTCCTCATTGTACTCTGTGCTTGGTAATTGTTTTGGTTTGCTGTATGTACTGCTCTGTGCATCACAGCAGGAGACGTTGGTGTTTATAAGTGTATCACACTTTGATCATTAGTATGACCCTCTTAAAGTGTACTTGTTACTTGACTCTGGAATTCCAGAGAATCCTCCCACGCTGTGTAATAGGCAGTCTCCCCGGATACTGCTTCACTTTAGTCGGAAGTGGGCGGGGCGTTTGATGGGATTCATTGCAAATCACGTCATCACAGCCCTGCCCACGCAGAGCACAATGCCACACCCCCTGCACTTGGACCCTGGGGCCTTGGAGATCTCACTGGGTCTTAGCAAATTGCTATTCCGCATTCGGTTCAGCAACCAAAATGTCTGTCGTTCCTGTTCTAGGAGATGGGGGCGCTTAAAAGCAAAAATGAAAGTAGAAATTTGCAAGACATGAAAAATAAACTCTTCTTGTAACCATTGTCCTGCCGGAAGAGGTTCCTGCTAGTCTATTTGTTATGCTTTCTCAGACCTTTGTATTTAAACTTTAACCATCTGTGCGCCTCTTTATTTTGCAGGCATATTCATTATATGATGAGGATATTGGCTATTGTCAGGGCCAGAGCTTCCTAGCTGCAGTTCTGCTGCTTCATGTGAGTAACAGGCAATGTGATTCATCCAGCGGGGGAGGCTTTCCAGCAGCTACAAGTGATGGAAGGTTGGAAACACTGAGACATTGCTGGAGATTTAACCGTTGGCTTGCTCTCTTCCTCTTTGTAGTCAGTGTAGATGTCTGCATTCCCATAATGGTTTTCAGCATCATGTCTGATACAATGCACGAGTGACAATAACACATTTATAAACTCCTGTAACTGGTGTCTGTACAGATGATGTTACTATTTATTAATAACACTGGTCTGTTATAACCATTCATACTCTGCAGTAGGCTATAAGGAAGCCAGAGTTCTGTGCCTATGGCTTTGTGCAGCATTGCATGCTCTGTATTATTTAAAAGCCTTATAATTCACTCCTGGTAGTATATTACATTTTATTCATTGGAAGGGTTTCTTGTCCCTTTGAGCAAGTTACATGTTCTGTTTTGTTCTTATTAATGGGGTTGTATTCTCTACATCTCTGAGGGGGAGGGAGCACACCGTGCCATAGTGGGTGGTATCTAACTGATTGTGAGCTGCTTGCAGCCAATCAGACGCCACTTTCTACAGCCCCCTCATTATAAAGTTTTCGCTGTTTATGGGAGGTTGAGCAAGTGAGTCATTTAACAGTTTAAAAGGTTAGTAAGAATAAATGTTAATGATACATAGTTATTTAAATTAAAAAGTAAAAGATCTTTCCATTTCTTCCTTAATATCCCAATTGATGCAGAGGATTGCACACACTTTTCAGCCAGGGTACAGAAAGAAGTGAGGGGCATTTTAATCTAAAACAACTCACAGTTGTTGCATGTTAGCTGCCACCACCAATTGCTAATCGGGAACTCCAGGAAAATAAAACATTGAGCCAATAAGCCTCTCTTCACCCTGTTGAGAAATTAGTGCAATCAAATACAAAGGACTCCTGTGGTTCAGGAGTTATATTAACCTCCACACTGATAACTTGACCCTTCAACAAATTTAAAAGTGCACATGCTGACTTAAGCAATTGTCCATTGTACAAGTTGCTGTTGAATTGTGTCTGCATGCTTTCAAACTGCTCCTGGCTGTTATGCCTGGAAAAGCATCTATTTAATTCCTGATGCCCTCCCGAACATTAAAAACATTGGTCAAATCTATTGAGCAGGTAAAGTATTAAATATACTGGTAGTCTTATAAGAAGATCTTTAGGTTCATTTTAAAGCATCAAAGGCAAGACCACTTAGTAGCAAATGTTGTGCTAATCAACCTAAACAAACTAAACAACCTGCTAAACAAGGTAATGCACTTCAGTTCTGTAGCACACATACTATACAACTTGTAGTTGCTACAAAAATTGACCCTGTGTACTCGCTCTTAAGTCAAATATAACTTACATTTAAATGTGTATTTCTGTAAATATGCCTGGGTTTGTTCGGTCTGCCCTTCTAGGGATGTTATAATATGCCACTGTTATTGCTGTGGGTTGTACTCTGACTAATGTGAATTGCTAATACCCACAGACTATAAGAGGGTATTATATGATGAATAATTATGTTCCAAATTTAAATGTACCTGTCATCTACACGCAGTATAGGCAGTCATTTGGTGAGCTGAGTAATGTTCTTAATGCACCTGACAATTTTTTAATTACCAGTGACATCTCTGTTGCCTAAGTAGTGTGTCACTAGTGAATTGGTAGTCTTCATTCTTGTGACAATTGGTCCAGCCAAATAGCTTCCACCACTCGTATTATCTTTTATCCATGAGGTGCCACAAAGGGTCCGCAGCGCCGTACATAGAGCATGGGATAACCGTGTAGGGCAACAATACTTGGCATACATAGAAAAAGCAAAGTGCATTAAGTATTAACAAAGTGCAGAGAAAGGTGCACAGTGGGAAGAGGTAAAAGTGACTTCCAGTGTACAGATAGAAAGGGAACTCGACTTTTTAGTTGTTTTGTAGAAGTGTACACGACCGAGGGAGAAGGATTTTTAGGAAGCTTTGCAATATTTTCAGCTCTGTGCACTCTATATCTCCCCTTGCCGTTCCTCTATAAGTGTGTAATATGGGCAGTATTTTATATTATGTAGCACTTTCACTATTAAGGAACATAGAGAACAATACGATACATAGAAAGTTAAGCGTAAAATAATCTTCTGTACACTGACACTGTTTTACAACCAACGTAAGTGCAAAGGCCTTTACTTTTTATGGCAATGTGGAAAAGTTCCTTTTCCCATTGTTAATAAGAACCTATGTTTCTTCTATTGTATATTACTTTTTTGTTCATGACACAGCATTGCCATAGAGCTACCTATAATCGGTGTCAGGGTTGGTGATGGATTGAGAATCAGGTCTGCCCTGGTGATTAGCGCATTGTAAATGATTCTTAATCTGTATCAAGGTTCTGTTTGGATACAGCTAGTTTATACAGCATACAATCAGCTGAGCACACAATGAATACACAGACAGAGACACAGAGCTGGTCTTTAATATAACTGTTATTAGTCTGAAGAATAATAAAATAACTAGCGAGGTACAAGACAGTATATAAAGCATATTTCATGAACAGGATTTGTTAGTCGTAGTCAGTGTTGTGTGCAACATACTATTATGTTTAGATGTCAAAGATAGTAGAGGCGGGGATAATGCATAGTCTGTAATAGTTCTATAGAAATCAAAGGCTTCTTGCCAGGAATAATGATTTTTTTTTTTTAATTCTGCAGATGCCAGAGGAGCAGGCCTTTTGTGTACTAGTCAGGATCATGTATGACTACCAGTTTAGAAATCTCTATAAGAATAACTTTGAAGATCTGCATTGCAAGTTCTACCAGCTGGAACGCCTACTGCAGGTAAGTTGTTCGTGTGTTTAGTGTTGCGTGGAAACAGGAGTATGTGGGATAAGAAAGTGTCTGCTGACTGTTGTTTGCTCTTGACAATTGCTATGATAAATAAATGCAGACTATTTAATATTATTCAAAATGACACAGAGATGGTATATAGGAAGAAGTATTAATTCAAAAGATAAAAATGTTTTAAGCTTTCCTTCTGATCTGTAGGAGGATGCATTAGACCTGGAATAGAGCAGTTGCTTTTCACAAGGTCAGTTAGGGTTCCATAAACCTGAAAACTACACAAAAAAACAAATATGCATTCCCTGGCACCATTCACAAGTCAGTGTCACTCTACCCCTAATACAGAGTGAGTAGACTTTGGTGCATTTTACTTCCCAGCGTGTCATTCATAACCACCATTCAGTTCAATGTAATAGTGATGAGCCAAGAGAGTTAAATGTTGAAACAAAGATCGGTTCATATGTATAGATCAACGGGATACATAGAATAAATGAGAAGTCTACATAATGTGACCTTTTGCTTAAAGGATGATGTTATGTATTACTGTACCTGGGATATCAGCCGATACCCCAACATCCTGCGACCTCAACGTACGGATCCTACAGGCTTCCACAAACAGCTGAATTCTCAACTTTTGGTGGAATTATTGTTTAGTTTAAAAAAAACCCTATCAATTGGGGGGTTTGTTGGGATGGAAGTCGTAGTAATTATTGTAAATGTACGCAGAATTTCTAGATGACTGAAAACCAATACCAGTGTAGACTGCAGAGAACTAATGACTGCTCCCGGGTTTAGTTCAGTCACTTGGCTAATGTCAGAAGGTTGCAGGGGATTGGCAGAAGAAGCCGAACACCTGTGCCATGAATACACAGTCCAGCTTTTCTGTCACTTCATGGACTGTTCACAAAGTGGAACTAACTACACTTTCTGAATGCAATTTTAAATCACCTGAAAATGAAATCCATTTCTTAAATTATTTATTTTTTGGAAAGTACTCATTGCAGCCTGACCTGTTGAAGGTGACATTCCCCCGGAGGTATACACTGCCTTATTTACAGGAGATAGTATTACCCTGTTGCAAGTGTTTGCTTTATCTTCTGGCAATGTATACTAAATATTTGTGTATACATATGCAGGCACACATTCCCAGTAATGCTACTGTCAATATTACTCTAAACCTTTCCTTAAAATAATGGCCATCTGTTCCTCAGCTCTCTGCCTCTGCATAACAAACAGCCTGGATGTCACTGTTGGTATTTTCCAACATGGATTGTTCTAAATGTGACAGTGTTTACTCCCAGATATTGCAGGAGCCAAATAAAATGCATCAGCACTCAAATTCACTGTTAGGCTGCGTACATACATGCATTACTAAAGCAAGTTAAGGACACGTAAGCAGATGTGAAAATAAAACCCATTGTACCAAATGAGAACGTACACATTTGTTTTTTTAAGTGTGTGCAACTTGTGTTGTTTTTTTCTTTAATGCTTCTTGCTCCATTTCGGTGTCGCTAAACGCGTCAACGCATTTGAGAACGTAACATCTCAGTGGCAGTGCATTATAAACACAGTCAGACGCAGCTAAGAAGTGGTTACTTACGTGTTCGGCTGGAACAAGATAACTTCCTGTTTTGCCAGATGCATGTTTCGGGTGGACTCAGATTTGACGCATTTTAAACATATATTAGACACATACATAAACACAAGGCGTTTGTTAATTAATTTTTACCTTGCTTTTAAGTTAACATGCGTTAATGAAACGCATTGTAAACATCAGTGTGCACATAGCCTACTGTGTGTAATTCTCGTAAGAGGAGACGAGTTTGAGGTCACATTGGATGGCGTGGTGCAATAACAGCCATAGCATGACCGAGGAACCGAGATCTGAGGAGGAGAGAGAAGGGTGTACTGGCGGTGATAGCATATGCCAGATTGGGGTTTCAGAGAGGAGCTGAGCTAGAAGTAGTGCATACTCTGCGGGAGATCCCGGAGGGGAGGTCAGATGACAAGTGTGGGAGTGGCCGTGACACAGTTGCTCTTCACTTGGGCCCCGTCCCTGCTGTGCAATGACAATGGGTATTAGGTAGTGACAGGAGCAGAGAGAGAGTGTACAGTGCGGTGATATTCTATATAGGAATAAGCAATGCACAATATCCATTGTTTTGATCAGTGAGGGGACGGATACTCAGGGGCGTATTCAATTGTTAGCGGTAACGCTGACAAACAAGTGATCAAAAAATCTTACCGTTAATACGGTATTTACTTGCGGAATTTCAGCTCGCTGCCCCCTGAGCGGCGAGCTGAAATTTCGCGAGTAAACTACCGTATTAACGCTTTTCGCGCGCAATATTACCGTATAAACAGTAATATTTTTTGAGCGCTCGTTTATCAGCGTTACCGCTAACAATTGAATACGCCCCTAAGGGTTAGTCAGCTAAGGCACAGCAAAGAAGGCTGTGCAAGTAACTGTGAAAACATTCTGTCCCCGGAAATTTTTTAAGTACAGACCAGCACCGATCCCATAGAGGATTAGTAGATTTGGCTAGCCAATTAGAATTAATTAAAATAAAATTGAGTTTTACTGGTCTTTTCCCTCCTGGTAATTATGATCTGCCCTCAGACATTGCGATAAATTTTTACTTGCCATCAGGATTAATTAATAAAGTTCATTTAACCAGCTGCATGTACAGAGTTTTGTACAACAAATTGTTGTTGTCCCTTGCTTTCTGTGCAACCTCTATTTGCAGTCTTGGTATAAAGTGAGTATCATACTCTGGTGACAATAATTGACCAAGTTAGTCGTCGCACACAAGCTATGTGAGCTGAGAGTGTGCTCATGACAGTGTATGTATGTGTGTATACGTATGTATGTGTGTATATGTATATATGTATATGTATGTATGTGTGTATATGAATGTGTATGTATGTATATATATATGTGTGTGTGTATATATATATATATATATATATATATATATATATATATATATATATATATATATATATATATATTTTATATGTGTGTGTATATAATATATTAAATATATTCTCTGTTAAGAATAAACTATTACTTGTTAACATCTAGTTTGAATGCAGTTTTTTCTGTATAACAATGTGCCTTTCAATTAAAGCTTAAGAACTTTATTGATCTCTGTCACTAATGCACTGGAAGAGGCTCACAAGCCTTAGTTTAGAGAATAGTTCATGTACAGCTACCCTTTCCTTGCAGCCTTTTGTCTGGTGAATCACGGTGCGCTAGAGTAGGTGTGTGACAAATGTGGTGAGCCTGAGGGATGAAGCCACACACACACACGGGGCTGTAAATGAGGCTGGCCTACTGTGCATATGTTACTTGTCTAGAAAAACAAATTTCAGACAGTGCTTATAAAGTAACAAACTGAGTTTTATCAATTATTTCACAGCTTGAGTTTGGAAACGATCTATTGCATTAAGAGAATTTAAGCATAAAATATTTAAAAGCTTTCCAGGCAAATATGTTACAAAATAGCATGGTTTGATTTCTACAGTAAATAGATGGGAATAGGCAGCTTATACTAGAATGTAGTGTTCCTGGTTTAAAGAGAACTAACTGTTCACCAGGGAGGAGGCAGTTTTCATTGTAACGTTGTAAGAAGGATTGTCCCAAGTCCCGTCACGCTCTCTGCTGGCTGCTGCTATCTTCCCTGTGCCGCTGCTATCTTCCCTGTGCCGCTGCTATCTTCCCTGTGCCGCTGCCATCTTCCCTGTGCCGCTGCCATCTTCCCTGTGCCGCTGCTATCTTCCCTGTGCCGCTGCCATCTTCCCTGTGCCGCTGCCATCTTCCCTGTGCCGCTGCCATCTTCCCTGTGCCGCTGCCATCTTCCCTGTGCCGCTGCCATCTTCCCTGTGCCGCTGCCATCTTCCCTGTGCCGCTGCCATCTTCCCTGTGCCGCTGCCATCTTCCCTGTGCCGCTGCCATCTTCCCTGTGCCGCTGCCATCTTCCCTGTGCCGCTGCCATCTTCCCTGTGCCGCTGCCATCTTCCCTGTGCCGCTGCCATCTTCCCTGTGCCGCTGCCATCTTCCCTGTGCCGCTGCCTTCTCTTCTTTCTAACAAGCTCTGGGGGACCAGACATACTACAGAGTTGCTGGAGAAATACAGCTTTTCTTGCTCCGCTTATTAGCATATTGAAATTAAGGGGAGGAGCTGTACCTCCTGCACCAGCCTCCCACTTCTATGTTTGCTGGTATAATGCTGTTTTTGTGTTTTCTCTAAGCACTATATGCATTAGTAAGATGTGTTACTGTTATAGTCTGGTACCTGTATTAGTTCTGTAACCTCTCGTGTGCTATAATGTATTGTGTTTCTGTTTCCCAGGATCAGCTGCCTGCTCTTTACGCTCACTTCATGACCCTAAATTTGGAAGCCCACATGTACGCCTCTCAGTGGTTCTTAAGCCTGTTTACAGCCAAATTCCCACTCTGCATGGTCTTCCACATCATGGACCGTCTGCTTTGTGAGGTAAAGGTGATCATGGCAGCCTAAACTGCTGTTGTATGGACTCATTCGTGCCTCATATATCTATAGTTATCGTTCTTGTTTTTATTCTTTACTTGTGTACTTAGAGGGATAAAGTGTTTGATTGTTAAATGTTCTTTAAACCTAAAATGTAAGTTTATTTATGACATAGCTACTAGTAGTGTAAAAGGAGGACTGATCCTTTTCATACCTAAAGTATATGACCATTCTCAATGTTTCTTAAAACTTCAATGCCTGAATCGTCTCCCTACAGGCCCCAGTAGATTTACCCCAGCTGGCGGCTCTGTCACTCTGCAGCCATGTGTTTTACGTTACTCCATGGTTGAACTTGGGCTGTTCTGACAAGTGGAAGGGACAGGAAACTAGTTACTTGGTTCATGCCCCTCTGGTCATGGAAGGGATTGCAGAGTGGTAAATGTGAAAGTTCTCCCACATTCAATGGATCTCATAACAGCTTGCATGCAAACTATTAGGTCCATATAGAACCAAAAATAATAGTGTGAGCAGCTTGGTGCTTTAGTGGTTAGCACTTCTGCCTCACAGCACTGGTGTCATAAGTTCAATTCCTGACCATGGCCTTATCTGTGTGGAGTTTGTATGTTCTCCCTGTGTTTTTGCGGGTTTCCTCCCACACTCCAAAAATATATCAGTAGGTTAATTGGCTGCTATCAAATTATTTTAGTCTCTCTCTCTCTCTCTGTCTCTGTCTGTGTGTGTATATTAGGAATTTAGACTGTAAGCTCCAGTGGGGCAGGGAATGATGTGAGTGAGCTCTCTGTACAGCGCTGCGGAATTAGTGGCGCTATATAAATAGCTGTGGATGATGATGATAATGAGTTATTGGCCCAATATCTCGGAGTATGTGGCCAACTTTAGAAGTTCATTGTCTGTATCCTCCAGTATAGTTAAAAATAAGAAGTCAGATGTGCTTAGAAGCAAAATTTTACCCCACGACCATAACTTTATTTTAAATATCACCTGTTCTGATAAACCCCAGAAACTTTAACATATATTTGTGTGAATGTTATTGTCAGCTCTTTTCTATTAGACATCTAGAAATGTAAGTATAAAGATCCTTTAAGAATCACAAGAAACTTAAAAGTATCCAAATTATGTTATAAGTGAACTAAGTGTTTTTGCTGAATGTTTGCCTGGCTTGTAACTCTTTTATAAGGACAGTAACGCTGTCAACATTGTTAGTTATTGTGAAGTTGAAATGTAAATTTAAATACATTTTCCACCATTTTGGCACTTTTTATATCTCACCCTACAGCGCACATCACACCAAATTCCTTTGTTTTCAAACTGGATTTAAGGGCTGACTCCGAGCTGTAGTTTGGGGTGTGTGACAAGTAGCGCAGAGCAATATCCGCAGAGGGGAAACACCCCACTCATTTTACTTGTGAGTTTCATGATGTAAGAACAAGATTTGTCCTTATTGTTGCCGCGTACAGGAAATAAAGTGGAGGAGATTATTCTGAAATAAACTCCTCTCGCCACCATGATCTGAATGACTCGATCTGTGCACTTTGGTATCCTGCATGTGATGCTGTCACTCTGCAGTCGGCCTGAGCAGCAAGAGTCTGTGTTTGTTCAGCTTTAGAGTTTCCAGATACAAACATGATGCATTGCAAGAAATCATTTCTAAAAATGAGGATCTTCTATGAAGTTGTCACACCCGTGTCTATCTGTTCCCATTTAGCAGGGGTTCAAGTCAAAGGATGCTGTCCTTTGTTCTAGATTGGGAATGAGGGGTATGTTTGATAAGAGTGATTAGGGGAAAGTTCCCCTTTCACATAATTTTACTGAAAATGTCAAAATGTTCTCGGCTGTGTGGAGGAATTTCCTAGAAAATTGAACCATAAACGTGACGCACTTTATCCTCATTCTTTCATTCACCACTGCCCCAGCTGATGCTTAGGTGCTGCTTTGCTGCCCTCTTGTGGTGGTATCATGGGATCTGTGTATATGGGGACCAAGATTTGCAGGACATTTCGGATAAGGTTCACTTATCAGCTGCTAAATTCTTCAAGGGCTCTTACACAATGTGTGTTTTGCATACAAAAAAACAAGTGCAAGCCACATGTAAAACCACATAGAAATTGCATGTGTTGGTGCATATGTTTGATATGTGGCTGATATTTACTATATTCTCATGCCTGTGCAAATGTGTTCAGAACGCAGGTGGTGCAAAGCTTTTTCATTTAATGTTCCATTCATTTCAATGGGTCCGGTGTGTGTGCTCTACACGTAGGAACACCATTGAAATGAATAGGCTAGTGGTAAGAATAGAAACATTCTGAACAGGAAATAAATAAAAAATTTAACCCTGCTTGTAAATTTCTAAATTCATCATCCAGTGATAGTCTGGGCTGGTTCGCACTAAAACTGGGGGACAATAAACATAGTGTATCCCTGCTAAGGTGAAAGCCATCATCAAGCCAGACAGTCCTCCCACCGTAACCCCCCCTACCCCCGGAGAGACTACTCCAGGTGTCACAGCCTGGTAATGAGTGGTTTTGGACTCTTCTTGGAGTGGTACGTCTTCACCTCAGTTTCACCCCAAAATAATGGTAAGGAGGTCCCTACGACCTTGTTCTATTATACTTAAGCAGTCAAAAAATATGTAAATAAAACACACACAAGTTTGTTAAATTGACTTTTATTGAAACAAGACTCTCACCGGACCCTAGTTTACCACTTTATGAATTAAAAAATATTTATTTCTAATCAAAGAAGATCATTTTCTTGTAATCCACAGGAATGCTTCTCAACTTTTAATCAAAGGAAAATTTGTGATCCGAAGGGTAATGTTCTTTATTGTAATACAGAAATGATTCTGAATTTATAAACCAGTAGTGATCTTCTTGGTTTGTAATCCCTTGGAAATCATCCTAATATGTAAACCACTGAAGATCTTCTTAATTTTTAATTCAAGGAAATTCTTCAAATCCACTTGAAATCGTGTAAGCCACTGGAGTACTTGTATCTGACTGTAATTATTCCAATTGTAATCACTGGAAGCCTCCTACTTGTAATCCACTGGGACTCTTCTACTTGTAATCCACTCGGACTCTTCTACTTGTAATTCACTGTAAGCCCGCTACTTGTAATCCACTGGAAGCTCTCTCTACTTGTAATCCACTGGAAACCCTCTCTACTTGTAATCCACTGGAAGCCCTCTCTACTTGTAATCCACTGGAAGCTCTCTCTACTTGTAATCCACTTGAAGCTCTCTCTACTTGTAATCCACTGGAAGCCCTCTCTACTTGTAATCCACTGGAAGCCCTCTCTACTTGTAATCCACTGGAAGCCCTCTCTACTTGTAATGCACTGGAAGCTCTCTACTTGTAATCCACTGGAAGCCCTCTCTACTTGTAATGCACTGGAAGCTCTCTCTACTTGTAATCCACTGGAAGCCCTCTCTACTTGTAATCCACTGGAAGCTCTCTCTACTTGTAATCCACTGGAAGCCCTCTCTACTTGTAATCCACTGGAAGCTCTCTCTACTTGTAATCCACTGGAAGCTCTCTCTACTTGTAATCCACTGGAAGCTCTCTCTACTTGTAATCCACTGGAAGCCCTCTCTACTTGTAATCCACTGGAAGCCCTCTCTACTTGTAATCCACTGGAAGCCCTCTCTACTTGTAATCCACTGGAAGCCCTCTCTACTTGTACTTGTAATCCACTGGAAGCCCTCTCTACTTGTAATCCACTGGAAGCCCTCTCTACTTGTAATCCACTGGAAGCCCACTGATATGAATGGGAAGAACACGATGTTGTTGTAACTGTTTTTGCTATAACCACTAGTCAGTACGTACTCACATCAGATCAATTGACTTTTTCAAGTACAGTCACATGATTTGAACACACTAAAATGGAGCTTCCAGTTGTTTCCAAAAATAAGTGTCCAAATGCACGCAGTAGCAAGTATCAATGCAAATCCGTAGGGCCACACAGAATAGAATGGGTTTCAGCTTTACGTGTGGTTGCATTATATGCACTTGCATTAAACGGCAGACACATCGTTTAAAGGCCACTGGGTATGTGACGTAAATTAATGACCCCTGCGCTATGCCAAATCATTCCTGACCTGCTAACTGAACACCGTTTAAGAGAACCCCCTGTCTGTGGAGCTTGTAAAAAGACTTGGGACATATTAGAGCTTTAGAAATAAATAGTAATACCTAATAATATTTTTTGGGGGAGAGATTAAGTTCTACACAGGGATAAGTTTTGTCTGAAAGTGGGGAAGGCTTTAATGAGCTAATCAATGCTGTATTTTTGACAATAGTCATCTCTACTATACCCTACAGCTGCTGATATTCCTTCATTGATTGTTTACCATATGTGGGTCTATGAGACAGGTGTATGACAATATTTAATATATTAGGCAGCAAATTCCAGTCTTGTATTTTCCATAGACGTATTAGACTTCTAAAACAACTATGCAGTACTTTTACATTGAGGGTTCATTCTACTGATAGAGTGGTTTATCTACAAGCACACAAGATGGAACCTCCACTAATAAATTGTTTCTTTCTTCCTCCACTCAGGGTCTGGCTATCATCTTCCAGGTGGCACTGGCTCTTTTAAAGGTATGTTAGTTTTGTTATTTGTTATGGTTTTCTGTACTCGTCAGTAAAATAAAGAAAACATTGGTCAACATTACTTAAAGGAGTTGACCACGTGGGTGCTCAGGGAATGCTGAACTTGAATAATTTGAACTTGAGCACTTCCGAAAAATGTTGATTTTTGTGTGACAATAATAATGCGGATTAGGTGGATAACACACTCATCCAGTCCGCTTCCCCAGGAATCCCCAGTGTGTCAGAAGAGCTATTCTGCATTTGTGGCAGGAGCATTATCCATTACAGAAGTGCCTGGGGGAGGAAGGGTGACTACTTTCTGAACAGCAGTGGTGCCGCATTGGGGGCCTCCTGTTCAGTATTAACTATTTTAATTTAGGTAGATGTCTCCTTTAAATGTTCACAATATGATTATAGGTGTAAATGTGAAAATTTTATATAACATTTCAATTTGCAGGTCTATATAAAAGACAAATTTACATACAGTGAAACAAATAACTAAAATAGAAAGCGAGAGGCAGCAGTTTGGTGGATGTTACCATTACTACAACTCCCAGCATGCTCTAGTTGTCAGTAGAATGCAGCCTAAACTTCCTCAGCTCTGTGAGAGGCAATATCTCTGGGATTTATTTTGTCTTCTCTGTGTGATCAGACTGATAACACTGCTGCATCTGAGAATCACCTCTGTTAATTCCTGGTGGCTTCCAATTGGCTGTGTGCTGTTATGTGACATTACTGAACCCCTCTACTTGAAGTAGTGGATATAACTAAAGGGCTGTAATAAAGCTGTCCAGCTACTGGTGCTCACCTTACTTGCTCTTATCATGTGTATTCCCTGCATGTATTTCTGCATACCAGCTTGCACATGGACTAGCTTGCATGTTTACATGCAGCTACTGCGGGGGAGTATGGGAGCCTACAACCACAGCTACTGTTTGCTGTTGAAGGTCAAACTGCCCCTGGGCTGTACGATTCTGACCAGGGACCTATCTGTATGGTGTTTTGTATGTTCTCCCGTGTTTGTGTGTTTCCTCCATTTGTTTCAGTTTCCTCCCACAATCCAAAAAACATACCGGTAGATTAATGGGCTGCTGAAAAAAACGGACCTTTGTGTAGTAGAGAATTTACTGTAAACTCCTATGGTGCACGGGCTGATGTGAAAGATTAAATATTCTTTGCACAGAGCTGTGTGTTATGGTGGTGTCGTATGAAGCAATAATAATAAATAATACTCAAGATCTCTTTTTGAGTGAACAATGTTCTTTATTTCATTTTTTCTTTACCTGCATTTCATAATGCCAACATCTGAAAACAATTTCCAGGTTTGCATTAGTAATGTAAAGGTGAACTGCAACCTGTACATATTACACACATAGGATACTTCACCTACCTAACATTGACTGGTCACTGTATATGGTCATAATACAAGTCTATTACATCCTGTACACACATAGGATACTACACCTACCCAACACTGCCTGGTCACTGTATATGGTCATAATACAAGTCTATTACATCCTGTACACACATAGGATACTACACCTACCTAACATTTCGTGGTCACTGTATATGGTCATAATACAAGTCTATTACATCCTGTACAGCCATAGGATACTACACCTACCTAACATTGCCTGGTCACTGTATATGGTCATAATACAAGTCTATTACATCCTGTACAGACATAGGATACTACACCTACCCAACATTGGCTGGTCACTGTATATGGTCATAATACAAGTCTGTTACATCCTCTACACACATAGGATACTACACCTACCCAACATTGACTGGTCACTGTATATGGTCATAATACAAGTCTATTACATCCTGTACAGCCATAGGATACTACACCTATCCATCACTGCCTGGTCACTGTATATGGTCATAATACAAGTCTATTACATCCTGTACACACATAGGATACTACACCTACCTAACATTGCCTGGTCACTGTATATGGTCATAATACAAGTCTTTTATCACTCTTTTTCCAATATACATATAATTCTACTGATACTACTGATAGCTAATACTGATAACAGTCATGGTCACCTACGTAAGAATAAACAAAGAGAACTTCCCTCCTATCCGCTGCAAGTTTTAGCAGTTGTGGAACTACAATCTCCAACATACGAGACAGGTGTTATTAAAAATGCTCTACCTACCTCCTCTCACAGGCATCTCTCTTTATTGAGGCATCATGATACAAAGATAAGGCATATAATTACTTGAAGCAGCAGGTAAAGATGGCCCTGCCAGATGTGCTTACAATGTAAGAGGTGTGGAACACTTGATACATAAGGAATAATAATTGTAGCTGTTGGTGGAAATACATTTCCATCTGTTCTAGTCTCTGGCTCTGGGTAGTTGGTGATTACAGGCCCTGAGCTAGTCTCTTGCCAATGACAGTTGGTGATTACAGGCCCTGTGCTAGTTTCTTGCCAAGGGCAGTTGGTGATTACAGGCCCCTGTGCTAGTTTCTTGCCAAGGGCAGTTGGTGATTACAGGCCCTGTGCTAGTCTCTTGCCAAGGGCAGTTGGTGATTACAGACCCTGTGCTAGCTTCTTGCCAAGGGCAGTTGGTGATTACAGGCCCTGTGCTAGTCTCTTGCCAAGGGCAGTTGGTGATTACAGACCCTGTGCTAGTTTCTGGTCAAGGGCAGTTGGTGGTTACAGACCCTGTGCTAGCTTCTTGCCAAGGGCAGTTGGTGATTACAGGCCCTGAGCTAGTCTCTTGTCAAGGGCAGTTGGTGATTACAGACCCTGTGCTAGTTTCTGGCCAAGGGCAGTTGGTGATTACAGGCCCTGAGCTAGTCTCTTGTCAAGGGCAGTTGGTGATTACAGGTCCTGTGCTAGTCTCTGGCCATGGGCAATTGGTGATTACAGGCCCTGTGCTAGTTTCTGGCTACAGGTGTGCAAACTACCACAGACCACCACTAAATGATCAAAGTCTGGACTCCTCTTCATCAAATCAAAATTTATTTCCTACACTGTCTGCTTTTGATGGTGGGGACAGAGGAGACATTGCTACAAGGTGGATGTTAAATCAAATAATTTTATGTTGGTGTAAACTGGTCATTTTATGCTGAAATGTTATTGTTCAACTCTAAGGGGCATATTTAGTTAGCTTGGCGGTCTGCGATTACATACCCGCTGCTCTTTACTCAAAGTACCGCAACACCGCGGATTTCCCTACGCAACCCTATGGGGTGCGAAGGAAATTCTATCTCATTGCGGTACCACCTATTACTGTCGCTGGCCGTTCCGGTGCGTAATTGCAGACCACCAAACTAATTGAATATGCCCCTAAGCCTGAGAAACCATTTATTACAATGATTGGTGAATCATTTTTTATCAATTGAGTGTATTTATTTTTTAAATAAGTGGGCACCGAAGAGCTTCTTCTCAGGTGACACAACCCTAGGAGTGTCAGTGACCAGGTTCTCACCTCCTATCCCCTGACATGCTTTCTCTCTCTCTCATACCTTAGTCTCCACACTCTGCAATAGTTGATTATTAGAGGAAATGGAGTGCGAGACACCAGTTTCTTGTACGTCCTACTGCAGTCCTATTAGTAGTGCAGTGACCCTGCCCAAATACAGGTTCTAGAGTGGGAGCAGGAGCATCC
Organism: Mixophyes fleayi; assembly: GCF_038048845.1. NCBI lineage: Eukaryota > Metazoa > Chordata > Amphibia > Anura > Limnodynastidae > Mixophyes > Mixophyes fleayi. The sequence continues at coordinate 24,712,929 of NC_134409.1, read as the reverse complement.
TTCTCCTCTTGCCCCTGCTTCATTCACAGCGTCACAATTGCGCTCCAGATTATTGAACAGCATGGTGAACGAAGGGAGGTGGGGTTAGAATAACTGGTGTGAAACAGGGCTTTGTTAAAGGTGATGCTTTGGGTGGCATAAGAACGTTGAATGTACCACATTGCAATTATTATTATAAATATTATGTTTTTTTGTTTTTGTTTTTTTCTTAATATTTCAAAATAGAAAAGCCAGACAAATTGTTGTCTTCTGATTTGCTACTCCTGACTTTTGTTTATTTTTTCGTTTTTTATTTGATAAACTGATTGTAGTATAACTTGTTATGTTGAAAGACAAGAGGCTTGTTACAGACTGAAAGTGTGTACATCTCATGGTCTAGTTAAAGACTCATACATTAAAAAAAATAAAACTTTACCACATAATATTGATATTTAATTGTTTTTGTCTGTCAGGTAGAAGATACACAATGTGCAAAGAAATACAAAAATAACAGTAGGTCACTAAAAGGTGGTGAGAACAGTAGGCCCTTTCGCAAAATCTGAGCGGAGGCCCCCTCACCACCCAATCCTAATATATACCCAATATATATTTATTGAAGCATCACACCACAGTCATCATGCATGGATATAGCAGTCTTCCAACCAAGACTTGACATAGTACATCCCGAAAACCTCACTCATGCTTCACTCCTGCACATACACCCAACAGTCCCAATGTTTGACGCAAAAACGTAACCCAAGACACACAGAGTGGACTGCTACCCAAATACATGGCAGACAGTGCCACAAACACCGGCGGTGAGTTATGAATGACCAGCGTAGTGAGGTGTCTTCATGCAGGGCAGTGACCAGGTCCTTCCTTATCCTTCTGCACACTTGTAGCTTGTACCAGACACAAGTATGTATTTGAAGAGGCTGGTGATGTGGTTCTTATTTCCACCTCTCCACAAACTCCTTTACTGTACAGCTGCCAGTGCGCTTCAGTAGGAGTCACAAACAACGTAGACGGGTGTCTAGATGTGATACAGGTCTAACCACATGCTTGTTCATCCAGTGCTTGGAACGCTACAGCCACCTCCTTTTTTTCTGAACTCCAGCTGTGTTCTTGGGAGGGGAATCAGCCTTCGTGTTACCCCCATTGCCCCAGTCTGTGGTAGTTTGAATGAGCAGCCGTGACTGCGCTGGGACACTTTTGAGCTGACAGCATTTTTTTTTTAAGTTAAAATGATCCAGTACCATATCCCAATATATCTTACAGAATATAAGTTCCCCAAATTGTGAAGGTATAACAAAAATAATAAAAATTGGTTTTTTTTTTAGTGGGAACTTCCTGCAGAAATATTTGCAATTTATATCTCTTCCAGAATGCAATGGCTTTAAAATGTATTCAACCCCTTTGGCATTTTTTCACATTTTATTTTCTTACATCATAGCATCGAAATAGATTTATTCAGCAATCCCTACCACTAAGCAACATAAACTAATATGCAATGTCAAATAAAAAAATACAGGCTATTGTTTTTTTCCAAATTACAAATGAAAACCAGGCAAAAATTGATTACAAAAGTATTCACCTATTTTGTTAAGATACAACTAAATTAGCCCTGGAGCAGTCAGTTCTTTTTGGAGGTCCCATAATGAATTGTTTGGGGTCTACCTAGGTATAGTTAAAATGTTTTAATTGATTTCAATTTAAATACACTGCAATAGTCTGATTTGGTTACTGCATTTTCAAAGAAAAGCTTCATCGTGAAGATCAGAAAATATTCAAAGGAAATATAGGTAAAGAGTATTGAAAACCAGAAATTAGTATAATGGTAAAATATTTTAGTAGTCTATCTTATGGAAATGGAGAGAATATGCAGAACTATCTAATTGTCTGGAAAAGGCTAACCTCCAAAACTCAACGTGCGTATGAGAACACTTGTTATGGAGACCACTCTGACACTGTTACATTCTTCTATGGTAGCGATGGGACTACAATCGCATTTACAAATCTACACTATATGGGACAGTGGCCTAGAGTTTGCCAGAAAGCATATGGGAGACCCACATACCAAGTGGAGGAAGATTGTATGGACTTGTGAGACTGAAGATTTAACTTTATAGCCTAAATGCTAGGTGCTATGTTTGGTGCAGGCCTCTACTGCGCATCCTCCCAAGAATACTCTACCTACTGTGAAGATTGGTGGCTTGAGCATAATGTTGGAATGCTTCTCTGCTTCAGGGACTGCAAAACATGTCAGAAATAGAGTTTGCAGTAAAAACACAACCCTAGACAATTAATTCATTTTAATAATATTTATCCTTACCATTCAAAATATTTTTTTAGGTCTCTATCTTTGGAGTTCAGAATTTTTTTTGACTAAAAACATGGTAACATTGAACCTTTAGAGCCCTGAGACATCTTCTGTTACTATAGCTTTTAGATGCTTAATTTGTGAGGGGTGAAACATGTATAGTGTGTACACATGAATCGGCATGCTGATCGGGAGTTTTATTTTTTAATCAGTCATTGGTGAAATCGGGAGAACATTTTTGTGGGGTGTACCCAGCCTTAGTGGGACAGATCAGCCTGAAGATTGCCAAGCGATTTGAGATAGTGGAAATTTTTATTCAGCTTCTGTATTTTTTAACGCTTTTCTTTGAGCCATACCTCCTCCGTCCTTAAGACCTCATTATATAACATACTACCCTCACATAACTCAGAACTGTATCAAGGCTGTATAACCCATAATGACATTGCAGATATATGTGTATGAAGTAGTATATAGTATCTTTATATATACATTAATGTTACAAAATATCTTCAATAACATAATCTCAACTTCAATGTGTACAGGTATCCCAGATTCCATAACGATAGCCACAGTTCAGTGATATCCTAATATATACAGCTTGACACCTCCAATGCTTCCAGCGTAGTTACAGACACCACCACCAATTTATCACATATAACTTTTTTCAATAATTATTTAACCTTATGGGGGGTATTCATTTGTATTCCGGATCGAGCGCTCAAAAAATATTACCGTTAATACGGTAATCTCTCGCTGGATTTCAGCTCGCAGCCAGCGAGTAAATAACCGTATTAACGGTTTTTCCACGCAGGATTACCGTAATAACAGTAATCGTGCGCGGTCCGCGGGATTTTCGGCAATCACGTGGACAATAGAATTTGCACCTATGTCTTTCCCTTTTTTTTTCTCCTGCATATTTGCTACGTCCATGCCACCACCCTGCTTATCTCTTTTTACTTGTGTTTTTGCTTGGTATTCTTGCCTGGTATTCCAATGTGGGAGGTAAATGTCAATTAAACTATTCAGTTAGAATGATGTGTGTCTTTTTTCTTTCTTATATTATTTTATCTTACTGGTGGCTGTCCGATAAAAAGGAGGATTTTTGGCCATCCTTAAATTAAAAATAAAAAACTGATACGTAAATAGGGCTTTTTATATTATTTTTTTCTATTACTTTTACCCAATGCTCTAGTTTTCAGAAGTCACCTCCTAAGGTTAGAGGAGAGGAAATTTCACAACCAGCAAAGGAAGGGGTTCTTTACAGTAAGGGCAGTCAAGATATGGAATTCACTGCCAGGGAATGTTGTGATGGCAGATTCAATAGATATGTTTAAGAAAGGGTTAGACAATTTTTTTGCGGAAAAGTGTATCCAGGGATACGACCGTTAATTAAAATTAAGGATAGTAGTGGATATAGGATAAAAATAGGACTGCAATATTGGGTCTGGGGGGGATTTCCACAATTGAAACAGATTGGCGGTTGCTTACTCTGGATCAATTTCAAATGTAAGTGAGGGATCGCAGGAGATCCAAAATAGGTTGAACTTGATGGACTGGTGTCTTTTGTTCAACCTCATCAACTATGTTACTACTTCATTTTCACATAGAACACGAACAGTGTATTCGTACAAACTGGTATTTCTCACACATACACCTTGTCATTATCTCACTTTTCACCTTATACAACCTCATTCCACCGTGTAGTACATGCGTTATAACTTATGTATTCCTGTTTACTTGGTAGGGTTTAATCTGAAGTCATGACAAAATGCCCCTTTACTGAGACATAGCTCTTAGCTATACTTTTATGAAATATTCCTGCAGACTACTAGGTACAACAGGGCAACTGTTCTCTGTTGCTATTTCTGTATAGGCTGCTGATTGCATCTACATAGAATAATGCAAGATTGGGTTTACTTTGATGTGCTATGTAAAGGACTGCCACCACTTATTATGTGGGGTATTTGATGGGTACGAGAAGAATATTTTAGTTTTCCATTTTGGTGCCGTATTTTAGGACAGCCATTTATTATAAGATCCAGTCTCCTGGCAACCTGACCTCTGATTACCTCTGTTGGGTGAATGAAGCCGCTCTCCTTCTGGTGTGTGTGCTATCCTGCTTCGTCTCACATTAACGCTAAAGCAGCAGGTTCACTTTTAACTCTCAATGCAGCAAATAGAAGTAGTACTGGAGCCGGCCGGTCCCTTCAGAGACTGATTCTATGATCATTTAATTTCCTGCTGCCATGTAAGACTAAGGCAATGTTCCTGCAGTTCTGCAGTACATGCTCTTTTGTCTCTGAGTGCTCCCAGCCCCATGATTTGATTAGAGAAGCTCCAGGGCACAGATAGGACTGTGAACTGGTGCAGTAGTCTCTTACTATGGCTCAGAACTAGGCTGTATGTGTCAGTGGACTGAGCTGAACAGGTCTAATAAATCGTTGTCTCTGGCTGTCTAATAACAGCCCTGTGGGACGAAGACAATAGGGGAAGATGTGTTTATGATAAATGTGGGCACAGGTAACACTTTAATAGTATACTTGGTGCATTTATTCAGTCCAGAGGCCACTACATGTTTTATGAATTATTTATATTTATGTTTGTGTACTTTAGTACAGCCTATATACTGCTTATGGTTAGTGTTGTTCGTATGATCACTCAGTGCTCTGCCAATGTCTATACCAATTGGGATATTTCATCAACACCTCTCATACCATCTTCCTTTTATCCTTAAATGGAAATTCCACACCCTTTTGTTACATTCATGTGCTTCAATGGATAATATGACACATTTTTATTAACTTTTCTAATTCATACCTCTGTAAAAAAAAAAAAGAAAAGATAAAAGTTGCTAACATATCTACTTGTGTGCTGACTATTTCTTCCTGTGTCAAATTTGTTTCAAGATGTATCAGTCTGGGCTCCCTCAGCTTCCCTATTTGCTACAGTAGAACTTAGGTACCTTTTTACTATGTTAGAAACAATATTGCTTTCAGAAAAACAGTTAACCCTTAGTGCTGCTTAGTGGCTGCTGAAACTAAATGTTGTTTTTTAACCATAAGTGATAATCAACATCTTATCAACTGGGGGTTAGAAGATGAAATACAAGTTGACAATAAGAATGTGACTTTGGGATTGTTCACTACAGACAAACACTGTGACTGTTGTAGGCGAGGATGACAACTTTACAGTCAGATTTATCCTGACTATGTGCCAAGGCGAACCACATTTTTAGAATGCAGATAACCTCAGCATTCTGAAGGTGCGAAATACTTCTCTAGTGAAACTTAAAATTGACGCAGACCCCTATTGCAGTTACCTGTGCTGAAATGTATTTATTGTTGTTTTAAGAAATAACCTTCTCATCAACTAATTTTTTTAGTACAATCAACTGCAGTAATAAATTAGTGAGACCTTGGGGCAGCACAGTGGCGTAGTGATTAGCACCTCTGCCTCACAGCACTGGGGTCATGAGTTTGATTCCCGACCATGGCCTTACCTGTGTGGAGTTTGTATGTTCTCCCTGTGTTTGCGTGGGTTTCCACCGGGTGCTCCGGTTTCCTCCCACATCCAAAAAAATACTGGTAGGTTAATTGGCTGCTAGCAAAATTGACCCTAGTCTATCCCTGTCTGTCTGTGTGTGTCTATATTAGGGAATTTAGACTGTAAGCTCCAATGGGGCAGGATCTGATGGGAATGAGTTCTCTGTACAGCGCTGCGGAATTAGTGGCGCTATATAAATAAGTGATGATGATGAGACCTTCTAGATTCTAAATTTTGTACTGTGTGGAAGGGGTCACGTTGAAGGCACAATAAAGGCGGAGCTTGGCTTCCCTGTCACACAGGTAAGCTCATGTTTTAGAGTGACAAAGACACTGTGTTAACCATTCATTGTTAGTGTCAATTCCAGGTCTTCCAAATGCCCATATGCCACCACTGTGAGCCTGGCATCATCATAGTCGCATGTTTGGCATTGCATAATATAGCATTGCTGCCTCACATCGCTGAGGCCATGAGTGCTATTCTGACTAGGACACAATCTGTGTGGAGTTTGCATGTTCTCCACACTGGTAGGTTAATTGACCTCTGACAAGATCTGCCATGGTGTATGCGTGTACCTCAGTCTATGTGTATTAGGGAATTTAGACTGTAAGCTCCAATTGGGCAGAGACTGATGTAAATTATTACATATGCTCTGTACAGCACTGCATAGCATGATGGCACTATATAAACAAACAGTAAGTATATAATATTCCACAAGGGAATGCACTAAATTCAAGTCATCAATACCATGCATAGTCCATAAGCAGTAAAAATAAATCCCATATATTTTCAATGTATATGAACCGACCAGAACAGGCTAGGAAAAATATCAAACATTTAACAGAGTATAAAATATGTTACAGATTCATGCCCAATGATTGTTTCAGCATTCAACACACTCACACACACACAGACTGGTGAAAGTGGGGGTGTATACGGTGGTATACCATGCCGCCACGTCTCCTACTGCCTTCATTTTAAAACTATTATATTCCATCCACTTATATTCCCATTACATTTTTCATACTGGCACTTCTAAACTTCCAGTTCGATCACAAAGTCACTGGATTAGGGTTTGATGGCAGGTATATGTCACCTAGGTTCCTAACCTATTTGTTTTAGAACCCAGGAAAATGTTATTGTCTGTGAACTGCTGAAGGACGAAAGGCCCGTTGAAAAGCTAGAAAAGGGTCCTGGGGTTTATAGATGGAGAGGGAGGGTGGGCTCCATAATCAGGAGTTGCACCTGAGCGGTGCTAGTAAAAGGCTGCAGCTTGGTCAGTCTGTCACTGCCTGGGGACAGGGGCTGCAGAGTCTCTGTGAGAGAGAGCCTGATATCTGCCGGTAAATTTCTCTGCTAAAACTTCTTTTTTGTTTTGTCTTTAGTCAGGAGTGACCAGTCTTTAGCTAGAGACAGATATCAGGATGTTTATTTTGGAATTTTCTTTTGTCTTCCTACTGAATAGAACTGACTGCGGCCAGTTGCACGAAACGTTTGGACTTGTGTGAAATCTCTCAGATGCTATAAACACCATCTACACCAGGAGATGGTACTGGGGTCCCCCTACTCGGTCACTATATCTCTCTCTATCTAATCACTTTATAACTTATAGGTCAGAGGTAGGTAACATAAGCAGGGCCATCTTTTCCATTGGGCACGATGGGCAGCTGCCCGGGGGCCCCATGGGCAGCTGCCCGGGGGCCCCATGGGCAAGGGGGCCCCATAGGCAGGGCTCTTAATGAGAATAAATAAACATGAAAAATAAACCTACAAGGTTCACTGAGCAAGTACATCTATCAATCTCTATATATTTATATCTATATCTGTATATATCTATATCTATATCTAGGGGCCCAGGTGCACTGCTTTGCCCGGGGGCCCATAATGTTGTTAAGATGGCCCTGAACATAAGTGCAGCCATTGTGAAACTATAACCAAGCATGTCCTGCCAGCACTTTGGGTGTCAGGGCATGCTGAGATATGTAGTTTTACAACAGTGACGGGGTACCTATACCTGTTGAAGGTATAGGAAATGCTATAATGGATTCCACCCTATGAAAGTCATCATTGTCTATTACATTCATTTGTCAAGCACAGGAACTTACACAGTCTATTAGCTAGCTTATTGCAGAAGCAAATAAATGTTACATTTAATTACCACAACCAGGCTATAAGAAACAGATGTTTCCAGAGACAATCACCTTTCCCAAAGTATTAGTATCGTGTCTGTGCTCTACTATGCATTTCATATTCCCCAAGGCAAGACGAGAAATTATTTACACTTGCTTGAGGGGAAATCAGTGTAATGTAACGCTCCTAGCATAGGGCTGTCCAACTGGTGGTCTGTGGCCCTCAAAGGATTTTTTTTTGTGTATGTGGCCCACAGCTTCCCTGAAAGCTGCATAGACTATGATGGATGACGCTTCTATTAAAGTATATGTTATTATTCAGCCCATGAACACAACATTAAACCAGAAATGCTGCGCTTTTCATGAAAATACTCAGAGCGTACTACTGTAGAGTGCCTGTAGGGGAGAGAACGAGTCGCTTCACAGAGCTGGGACATTACCGAAATACAATTGTACAAGAGTTCCGCTTTTGCTTCGCCTTTCCAGGGAATACCATCCTACATTGTTTTGGAAAGTTCATGAAATTTAGTAAGAGTAAGAATAGAGCTGGGACGAAGGTCAATTGATTCTGCAGTGGGGTTGGGATAGGACGGGAAACACTCATGGCCAAATGTAACTGGTGAAGCATGAAACAGATTGTCTCTTTATGCAGAATGAGGCAGTTTTGAGACATCTTGCGCATCTCTACTGTAAGGAACAAGATTTGTTCACCAGCCAGGAAAATAATTGTTTTGCTAGAGTGCAAGTCCAGTGTCTGGCACTAGAGGCTGCTGTTGCTTTAACATGTTCATTGACTGTTTCTTATTCCATCAGTGTGTCAGGGATATACCTGGTGCTTTCCACCCCAGCCTGAAATCTGAACAAACAGCAATCCCAGCATTGTAGACATAAATATCAACCTGTGTATGCAGTCAGTGCTTATTTCTCATGGCCACAGAGCTTGAAATAATAGCGCCCTTAGACCATTGAAAGTGGGGGGCAGTCTGAGATGCTCTCTGCTCACTGACATAATTATAATCATTTAATTAATTATGTGTATCTAAGAGCTGAATTAAAACTAGAACAGGTGTAAACAGAGAGGACTGAATTAAATATATATATATATATATATATATATATATATATATATATATATATATATATACATACACACACATATATATGTGTGTGTGTGTTTGTGTATGTATATATATATATATATATATATATATATATATATATATATATGTGTGTGTATATATATATATATGTGTGTGTATATATATATATGTGTGTGTGTATATATATATATGTGTGTGTGTATATATATATATATATATATATATATATGTGTGTGTATATATATATATATATATATATATATATGTATGTGTGTGTATATATGTATGTGTGTGTATATATGTATGTGTGTGTATATATATATGTGTGTATATATATATATGTGTGTGTATATATATATATGTGTGTATATATATGTGTGTATATATATATATATATATATATATGTGTAATATATATATATATTAGTTTCTGTGAGGGATAGGGAATTGGGGCATTTTGATTGGCTTCTGATTACAGCATCCTTTGGAAGCATCCTCCTTCCTTCCTTGCTCATTCACCTCCCTTCTCCTCCCTCCTTCATTACTGATTCATGATGAGAGGCTGTAGCAGCAGCTCCTGTGGATGCAGTGATCTCATCGCTCGTTCCTGCAGCTCCAGCCAAGCACACACATACAGAAGCTGGGCCCGGCTCTTTCCCCTGCATTCCCTTCTGGTCCTCCCCATCAGTCTCCCCTCTCGCACTTGCTGCTGTTTTTATTTCTAGATTAGTTGGATTAGTTGTGCCTTTCTTGTGTGTGTAATATATATATAATATATATATATTTATACACATACATTATAATACATATATTATGCTCCGTAATGGATGTCTAGTCGTATCTCTCCTAAGGACGGCTTACTTGTGCGGTGAGGCAGACTGGCATTGCCATGCACTAGATGCCCAGCACTGACACTCTATGCACCACCACTTCATTTCAATTGCCGGCACTCCTTCTTCATCTTGATAAATTGGGATTGTTTTCCTTAAGACCCCCCCATGGAGGAGAGAATTCCTTTTGCCTCGCCAGCCCCCAAGCTTTCACCTCCTGTGAAAAAGTCACAGGATATTCAGGATGAGAAGAGCAACTTTGTCAACGAGTACGCCTGTCGCGTCCTGGAGCTTCTGGGCATGGGGCATCGTTTGTTTGTACCCCGACTTCTGGCGGTGAGAGACTTGTTGCATCGTCATTATTGCCCTGGGGGTGGGGGGGGGGATACAGTGTCTGCATGTTTTCATTTTGCATGACTCTGTCATTTGTAACCAATATTGTCTGTACACTGTTGTATGTACAAAAACATAGTAGCCAAACTGCTTTAACTGTGTTTCCTATCCAACTGTTGCACCCTATGGTCATTGAGTCATAAATCATGAATTTACCCATGGGGATGCTGTAAGCCAGTTACTGGAAGGAATGATGCTGCCTAGGGGTTACTGACCACAGGTTGATGATGTTTATAGCTAATTGGGATACAATGAATTACATGTATGTATGTGTATCAATAAGCACAGTCTCTTTATGTACTGTCATTTTAATAATGTGGGAGTTACAGTAAATCTAATCCTATCCCCATTCTCCACAACTAAAACAAACTCCTGTCCCTTTGATAGAGAGTGAGCGCTCAGTGTCCCTGACGTTGACTGGCGTTGCTAGGCTAATGCAGAGATCCCCATATCTTCAGACTGTTATGGGCTTTTGAGGACATAAGTTGTTCTGAATGATACGCATGTAAGGTGACAGCTGGTTTAGAGGACTCTCATTTACTGGTGATTTCCACAGCCAATTAAGCACCATAAACCTTGGTTACTGCTGCCACAACTCTTTACTTAACACAGTGAAATGTTGCATCTGGTGGTGCTCAGTATCCTCAGTATAGTGGTACTTTGCCTTAGCTGCACACGGCATTTACTTTGCCTTTTTAATGTCAGACATGAGTTTTCAGTTTGAAAAAATGTTTTTTTTTGTATGAAAGTACAGCATTAAGATATATTTACTTTTGGTATTTCGATACATTGGCTACATTTAATCTACATTTTTAAAATCAATGTTATGCAAAAGTTTTAAATAATTAGAGGTAAAGTTACTATTTCAGTAAAATAAAACAACTGTATTAAATTTACCCCCCAATGTAAGACAGTAAATAATACCTGGTTTAGTTTGTAGGTACTAGACTGACTGTCTGCTACTTTGCAAATCTTCCAAAATAGCACAACATTATTGAAAAGAAAACATACTCAATAAAAAGTATCCAGTCCTCAAGAAGTTAATTTAATAATAAAAATATACAATTAATTCATGTCATTCTGTACGTCTAACCACTACCAGATATACTCCATGATAACTGCAAAAGGTGTATATATCCACTTATGTAATATAACTGTTGGTATAACACCCAATGTACCAGGGATGAATATCAGATACAAGATGGAACTGCGTTACTTTCTAGTTACCTATAAGACCCAACTTTGAATGCTCTGTTAGCCATTTTTGTCAAATACAGCCAGGTTGTCAAACCTTTCGTGACCTTTCTGAAAGTTACCCCTGCAGCATATATACTTGAACTATGTTTTATAAAGAAGAGTTTTATCTAAAAATAATTTGACATGCCATTAGATTTGTATCAGCCTGTGTGAGCAGTTCGTAAGGAAGCCAAAAGCGATCTGGCCCCTCAATCCAAGAGACAAGTGGCCGGTTTGACTTTTCCAAATGTGTGGCTGAAATGAGCGATGACCCCATGGATAGGCTCTTAGGTCAAGCAGCAGGATCAGAGCTTGTGCGGCCACCTTTAGACTGCTGGACACAAATTACTAAAGAACAGTGGTTTCCATACGCCACAAAATACTACATCCAGCGACATACCTCCAACATTCCAATTGATGAAAGGCAGGCAGGAGCCACAGAGCACTAACATACACAGTAATTTACAGGGTTGTTAATCTTTATTGAGTTTCAGAGACAGATATTTTAGGTGGCTATAAAGACGAATGTAAAAGATTAAAAAGTGATGAAAGAAAAGAGGCACCAATACTAGCTGAAATGGCTCTGCGCCCTACTTTAATTTATGCACAGGTTATAATTCATATAGCTGAATGAAGGCTATGGGGAAAGATGGATGAAAGCTATAGCTGTAGGCAGTGAGACTTTACTAGAAGCAGGCATGTACCCTGGCTCTCCAGCTTTATACCAGTGATTTATAGCCAGCGTGTTGGGACATATTTGTGTGTCAATAAAGATTTTAGGTGTTAAAAGTTTTAGAACTAGAAGATGGGTAATGAGGATAGTAAGTGAAATAAATTTTAATTTCAAATTATTTAACTACATAGTTATTCAAATGTTCTACTAATGTTACCCCTTAACCGTAACCAGACCTGTGTATCTGTGCAGAAGGGACAGTGTATGGATTGTGGCTTCTGATTGGTATCTCTTACTTATAACCAGATTGTATATTAGGGATCCCTTCTATTATATACCTGCTGTATATAGGAGTCATTCCTAACTTGGTCTTGTATTATAGCAACAGGCTTTAGCGCTGCTAAAATTAGTTTCTTCCTGCTCTGATATAGATTAAGCATTGTGACTGTTCCCAGTAAGATGTATGTTGGACCATGTACATAATATATGGGATAATGACCCCACTGGTGTGAATACAAGGATATTAGAAGTCCTCAAAGAGTTCTGTGACTATATAAAAACACATTGCTGAAGGCCACACACTTCAGTGTAGGTCAGTGTTGGCTAACCTGTGACACTCCAGGTGTTGTGAAACTACAAGTCCCAGCATACCCTTCAAGCAATAAGTTGCTATATATTGGCAAAGCATGCTGGGACTTGTAGTTTCGCAACACATGGAGTGTCACAGGTTAGCCAACACTTGTGTAGGTCATGGATCTGCAAGGTGTTCTTTCATAGCCTTATATTTTAAAGTAGAGGGTTCGCTATTCTTTATAATACATCTGTAATAGTATGCCCAAAGGATGTGTCTAGCTCCACCCATGGGCGTATACCTAGTGCCGCCTAGGGGCGAGTCAAGCTCCAGCGAGTGGTACTGTGTGCAGTAGGTGTGTGTATGGGTAGCACACCACCATAGGTTGTATAATATAGCGCAGTGTTGGCTAACCTGTGACACTCCAGGTGTTGTGAAACTACAAGTCCCAGCATACCCTTCCAGCAATAAGTTGCTATTTATTTGCAAAGCATGCTGGGACTTGTAGTTTCACAACACCTGTAGTGTCACAGGTAAGCCAACACTGGTATAGCGGGACCGAAGGCAAGAATATTGTTACTTTACTGTAAAAGTTATAGCAACAATGGCAATAACATATAGAGCAACAGTGTAATTACTGCTGCACAGCTTGATACATAAATGTAGGTTTCCCCACCCCCTCCTAATCTCATTATTATAATACCACCAGAGATTCGGGGTCTGATTATGTATTATTATTATTGGTGCAAAGCCAGAACTTAGATCTGCGGGGGCAAGCCAATGACATTACTTACACCTCCTGGAAAGACCTAGTGCCTAGGTAGTATTCTGCATAGAAAGTATTTAGGTTAATAAATGGATGAAGGAAGTTGTACAACACCTACACTACCTCTTACTTTAAACAACTTACATAAGTGTATATTTAAGTCATTTAGAGTACTGTGGATCTAACTGTATATTTTCATTATACAATGTTACCAATTTGTTGGGGCTTATTTGTGTGATAAACTGCCAAGCTGGATGTGTTGTAAGAAAGTGACTACATCCTAGACCGCCTGCTTATTTATCTAAGGCCACTAGCATTTCAGGGTGTTGTCTGCTTTTGGAAAGCTCCGCCTTAACCTGCCCCCTCCCACCTATCACGTATGCTGTGATTCCCTCCTATTACCTATTAGGTTGTCGAAAAATGGGAAAGCCCTTTATGAAAATGTGGGGAGTTTTATAGAATTCGTTTTACTGTGTCCAGCAGTGTGAATACAATATAACAATCATTTTTCATACTAGAACATTGTATTTTTAAAACAAAACACGTACTAGCCAAAATTTGCTTTACTTACGTTTAACGATCATAGTTTTGTTTATTACATTATTGTAACATTAGGAACACAATGACAAGTCAGTAGGTTTATACAACATTAGAAAGGTTGGAAACCACGGTGATTGTACATTGTGGTCCATTATTGATACAAGTATGTTTTATTTCCTGGACAGAGTGTGCTGGTACACGCTAAACAAGAGAAGCTTTTAACTTTGCATCTTTGTTTTCTCTAAAAGACGTCCAAGGAAGACCTCCTGCAAGCTGACTTTGAAGGGGCGTTAAAGTTTTTCCGGGTCCAGCTGCCAAAACGGTACCGGGCTGAGGAGAATGCTCGGAGACTAATGGAACAGGCCTGTAATATAAAGGTAAAAATTACTCATCTTGCTATAAAATAATCTGTCATGTCTGATTAAATTGAAATTATCAATCCACATAACATCATCATTATTACCGGTGGTGTTAATAGATCCTATATGCAGCGTTGGCATTTCTTTCCCAAGAGATGGGTGTATAGGTACATGCTTGCTGCTAGCACAGCGGTTCTAGGTCGTGCGTTGGGTGCTTGACATCACCTCTGCCATAGTGGAGCCATCAGTGATTCCTACTTGGAGTGACCAGAGATTATTTGTCAAACATTATGTAGAGAACTGGGTGGGGAGTGTGTATTTCATTTAATTAAAATGTTTTTAGATGTTGTGTGGGTGTGTTTAAGCTTGATATGTTTTAGGCACAACGGACAGGGTGTCTTATGGAACACTGTGTTCATTATAAAGAGACTGCAGTGGAGAAAAGGTTTTTAAAGTGCCCTGGTGCTAGTTTTAGAACTTGTAGGAGGAGTCGTGCTGTCTTTTTTTATTTCATTTACACTTTATTATGTGTGTGATTTTAATTGACAGCGCTGGTCCTATCTCAGCTTCGACCGCCCCCCCCCCCCCCCCCCCTCCATCCCTCGTGGTCCTTGTATAATGAAGTAAAAATGGACTGTGCTTCATGAGATATGAAGGGGAAAGGCCAGGCTGCATGCAATGCAGCAGTTATATGCAACCTCTTGCTGTTGTGGCACTGCATACTATGGTGGGTTTCAGAATGCTGGGACATGTAGTTCTACAACATCTGGAGATAGCCGGGTTGCAGAAAAGACAGCATAATAAGGAACAGTTATTCAACATGTGCCTCTCCCGCTATTCTGGAACCACAAATTGACCAATGCTCTCATTTTATTGAATAAAGACGCCTATACTAAAATTTTGTTAACTTTTAGAACTTTATTTTAATGCCCTGAAATTGAAAATGATTTATTTTTAATGTGACATTGTTTTATGTTTCAAAAACATCCTAAGAGAAAAAAACTGAAATGTGCTGTTTGCATAAGTATTACTGAACACTTTTCTATGTGTGTGTTTGTATACAACTGTTATACAACATGAGGCTCTCCATATGTTACCTAAATGTACAACACTTCTCTGCTCACATCCCGCTTCCCCTCTGCTGCCACCAGTCACACACACAGACCATTATCACTTCCTCCTCCGAGATATCTGACTTCTGCACATTACAATAACGTTATCTGCTAATAGTGTGATTACAGTTTGCGGTAGCCAATGACCACTGGATGGGGAAACTGTACCGGTCCTGTGTGCAGCTAGTGTTGGGAGGGGGATGGGGTATCAGCCAAGTGGGGGGGAGTTGGAGAGATGAGTTCCTTATTATGACACCACAATGCTATTGGAGAGCTGTAGTCATGGTATATGAGAGTGGGTCATAGGAATACGGGAGTGATATCACTACACCCACCTTCTCTATTCATTAGCTGGGGTTGGGTCCAAGGCCTCTCTACCATTGTAAGGAGGGAACTGTAGGAACAGAAATCATTGAACTGAAATAAATAAAACATCTAACATGATTAAAATAGTACAATGAATACATAAAATTATAGTGTGCCTTTAAATCTCATCTAGCTAATAAATGTAACCTTGCTCTCCCAGTTGTGCAGGGCTTCACTGAAAAGCCCTGCTTGGGATACAGTTGTCTCGCACTCACTTCAGTTCCATGCTAGGCTGTACAACAAGAACATGTAGCTGCTGTTATACTACTGCATGACCTCCGTGGGTAATCTGTATTTTCAGCTGTGCAAGCTTATCATTGCACATCTCGCAATTTCATTAATTTATTTGTAACCGTTTTATTTAGAACAGCAGTATATAGTTAAATGCAGATCATGTTTGGCAAAATATAGAAAATATAGGAAAAGTATACAAATCAGAAAGGTCAAATATACATATTAAGACACACAAAAAAAAGATCTAAATATCAAGATCAGCATACGGAGTGGAGTGCCCTTTAGAAGTGTGACTATATGGCCTGAAGTGAGATGTAGTGTTTTTTAAATTATAAATGGATGGAGAAGATAGGGGGGCTGTGTCTGATGGAGGGGGGGAGGTAAAAGAGGGGATGGGGAAGTGATGCTATAGATTTTTCTGTAGCTATTGGAGAAGAAGGAAAGGATTGTAAAACATTCTAAGGAGCAGCGGTTGGGTTTAGTACATACTTGCCAACTTTTCCTCGTTTGCTTCAGAGAGATCCCGGGGGAGGTGGGCGTGCGGGGGCAGGGCTTGACAGATTTCATCATTTTGGCCCCACCCCCTAAACGATTGTCCCAATTTTGGCCAATTACAGCAGGGGGTGGGGCTAAGATGACACAATATTTGCGTCATTAAGCGTCCCCAAACTTATCTATTGCAGGGCGAGTAGGCAACTATGCGTTAAAGAAAAGCAGCTAATAAATCTCTAGAGACTAAAGTGTCTTTTACATTTCTGTCTCCATTACTGAAGTCATGTTGTCTTACCTGTCAGTCTTTGATTAAATCTTGGTCTCCATGAAAATGGCCACCTCCATAGGCATCAATACATGGACATAGGACACAATTTCTGAACTGTGTCATCATGCCACAGATGGTGAAGCCAACCACGTCTTGTACTGGCTCAGCATCAGGGAGAATGCCAGACTCTTCAGGGAGTGAGGGAGATCACCCCTATTTCAGGGAGTCTCCCTGACATTCAGGGAGAGCTGGCAAGTATGGTTTAGCATGGTATCCTGTATGTGTATACCAAGAAAGTTATATCAAACCTAAGGGGGTGCTGTTATTTTGGTGGTACCAAGAGTACCAGACTTTATTGAAATGTTTAACTGTCATGTAAAAGGCTGGTGATGTATTCAATGGGAGCTGCACACCAGATTCTGTTGTCAACAGCATTCATGGATTGTGGGGAAGTTGTCTTCCAGTTAATCCTAACCTACAACTGCAAGGACCCGCACGTAACACCTGATTATCAGGATCTGTGTCACACCTGGATACATGTGCGTGGTCTAGTTGGACAGATCCAACCATTCTGCATTTAGGCCAAAATGTCAGATCCCTGGGGCCATTAGTGTGCACAGCCAGGGGCCACACGTTGGCTTTTTTGCCTGAAATTGATGGAAATCCAGATAAAATTCTCTGGCACCACAGCAGGATAGTTTGTCTAAATTCAGCAGATGATATCCACCGTATATGTGGCCTGCTTAATATACCTTCCTATTGGAAACACAATATTCTCCCATTAGGACTCGCACACACACATGCTCTGGGATTATGGGGAAAAACAAATAGAGCATCGTGCCAATACATGAGACATAGGACATGCTGTGCTCTAGAACATTAAATGCCCTCTTAATCAAGATGCAACGCTGACAGCAACTCCATACACGTATCTTCTATTGTTAATGTACTTTTCAGGCATTTATTAACAAGTGAAAAGAACAGAAAAGATGTATAGTGGTAAACAAGCCGCCCATGTACTAATGCAGTATGTGGTATAAACAGTTACAATCTAAGCACTGATAAAGAAAATGATGCACACAGCGTTTTATCAGTACATAAAGCATGTTGTGAAGGATTTCCTTGACACAGTACAAGGACGCACTCTGCACTGTCTACACTTCTCATGTTTCCTTGAAGCCACTATGTTCTGTTCCGTTATCTGTATTTTCCTATGTCCATCAGATAACAGAACAAACTCACTGTACAGAGGACAAAGAGACCCAATAGCTCACTCTCTGTCTTCTCCACGCTCTCAGGCTTAGAAAGCATAGTGGACAACCTCACTGGGCTTTTATTCAAAGATGTCCAAGCGTCCATGAATGAATACGTGGTAGAAATATTGAAGATAGGGAAACATATGATGCAGCATGATAACAATTCAGTGCTTAACCTTTTGCTCACAGCAACAACATGGAAAGTGGGTGTGGCTAGACAACAATAAAGTGGGTGTGGCTAGAAAACAATAGACTTGTTTATAAATAACAATCAGAGAGGTGGTGTCATGGATTTACAGGCTCCCTTCTTTTACAAGTTTACTAGATCTCTGGTTTGAAGTGCTTAGCTCTGCTTTTCTTTAAATTGTTTTTAAATGGATCCCACATTTAGAATCCAGAATCGTAGGGCCCCAGGAGTTAGTGGGCTTGTTCACACAGCAGCAGTGGGATAATGGGTGGAAAGGCAGGGAAACTAACCTGCGCTTTAAACGCTCTTTAGTGCTGCCTTTTTAATGCATCTTACCAGTGCAATCTATAGTACTGACAGTGTGCATTAACGCATGAGAAATAAGTCACTTTGTAAAATGTCAAAAACGGTGTTGGGAACGGCATCATCAATTCTTGTTTAACCTATTTTGAATGCACTTTTCATGTATTTCTTAATATGTTTACATGAATAGTTTCCTATATAGCTAGGTTACTGCATGTGTCACATACAGGAAATCCTGGTGGGTTTTATGATGTCACAAGGTGGGCTGCTTTACTGCTTAGTAAAAAAGATATGTTTATCATGGGAGCTGGCGAACAAAAAGGTCTTTTAGCTTCACTGTTGAATACATTGGGCCTGATGTACAGCCCAAAAATGTGCACACAGGAATAGTGTATTTCAGCATCTCAAGATGCACCCAGCTCTGCAGCTATATACTCACATACACAGAACCAGCTCTAAGCACAATAACACGTTGTCAACATTTTTATTCCAAGGGACAACAACATTTGCTAAAAAGCATCGTATAATGCCACAGATATAGCCTTCCTTCTCGCTTACGCATGAAAATAATAAAAATGTTTTGTCGTTTACAAATAGAAACACAAAACCCTATAATTTATGCACGATCAATGAAAAAAAAAACACAGAGCAACTTCATAGGTGAAACCGCAATCAGCAGCGACTAGCTGGTGCTGGCAGTTGTCCTAGTGTGTGTGTATTTGCACCAGCCCCTAGAATCGTATCATCAGGCTCCGTCTGGAGCTATGTCATGCAGTGAATAGAGGCTCATCAGGGGGTGGGGGTATGGTGATCACGTCACACCCCATCTCGTGCTTGACACTTGACCTCCCTTTCGAAGTACTAAAAGGTGGAAAGTATGTTCTCATCTGTTGGATGTTGCTTAGTCAACGTTCCCAATGGAAAAATATACAACACCCTATTGGCCCATACCACACCTCATATCTACCTAAACCACAACAGGCCACATCCTTTTGAGATGGCAAAAATATGGGGTAAACCTTTAAAATTAGAGTTTTTTTTGTAGGTATGTATTCACACTGCTGTGTGCAAAGTTGTGCTATTTATGGGTGGGTTTTTAAGAGCGTATTTTCTGTACAGCATGTTTACAGTATATATTTAGTTGGAGTAGAAACAAAGGATATGACATATGTCTGTATTGTATTAAAACCTCTCATTCTTTGCAAATGTAAATTGAAAGATTAAGGGAAGCCAAAAAATCTGATTATTTCAACCTCTGTTAGCAGAGTTCTCCCCTGAAAATGTTGCCAGCCGGGTGGCATTAGGAAGCAGCCGGGTGGGGGCAGTTGTAATACTTTGCAATAATAATGAAAAATGTTGGAGGTTATTGCCCACACGTGCCAGGAGTGGTGGTCAGTGGTCTAATGCACACTGCTGGCTGTAGTGCTCACATAGTGCCTGTTATACTTGGAGACACAATGGTTTATTTTATTATACTAGGATTCTGTTGGGTCCCAACAGCCGGGTGGAGCACCTGGGAAATAGGTGCTAGGGAGAACACTGGATAGGTATCATTGATTCACTAGAAGAGTCTGTAAAACAGGTTTTTACTATAAAACCACATTTATCGAAGTCTGTCAGCTATGTGATTATGGGGTCTATTTAAGACCTATTGTGCATTTGGCCCATTAACGAAACATCTCTCATCGCCGTTATTCGCAGCAATGTTAGAAGTAATAACGCTGCGATTTACTAACATACTGAAGTAGGTGCAACTGCTCCTATAAGCAGCTGTCCCTGCGGATGGTAAAATCTACACTCTCAGCACTAATAGCAGTGGTAAGAATTTATTTCTGACCGGGCTCCTCTGAAGATGGGGTTCCAGGGACGCACGGAGGATTTGTCAGGGGGGGTTTCCTCCGCCCCCGGAAAAAAAATAATGTAGAGACCTGCCGCGCAGCGCCGTTTCGGCTGCACTGTAGTATACAGCAGCCGCGGTGCTGTATACAATACAGCACCGCCACGGACGCTTCCTAGACAGCGCCGTGGCTGCTGTATACTACAGTAGGGCACTTTTTAGCGGAGGTGGGGGGGTTTCTGGAGACCCAGAAACCCCCCCCCCCTGCGTGCGCCACTGGGTTCACTTTCAGAGTCAAGCTGTGAAAAGCTGCATGTTTCTGGGGGCCGGTTAAATGGGACAAGACCGCAGTTCCCATAGCAGGGGTGGGCAAACCTGTCCTCAAGGGCCATATCCAGTTCATGTTTTTAGGATTTCTTTAATCATGTACAGCTGAGTTAATCTATTTGGCTGGGTCAGTAATTATCCCACCTGTTTCTACAGACAGAAATCCTAAAAACATGAACTGGATATGGCCCTTGAGGACAGGTTTGCCCACCCCTGAGAGGATATGGGGACAGGGATACTAATAGATAATTTAGTGAACGTGTGGACATATCTGTAATATCATTATCGTTGTCACAGGGCAGCTCTGTGCTGTTGCAAAGTACATTCAGGACAACCCCCAACAGGAAGGAATGCCACTGAGAAGCAGGAAAGGCTTGAATGAGGTTTCACCTGCCAGCCAATAATATCAGGTCTACGAACAAATGTATCCAATGGCTTGTCAGTTTACTATTAGACGTGTTTGCGTGGGTTTCCTCCGGGTGCTCCGGTTTCCTCCCACATTCCATAAACAGGTTTCATAGGTTAATTGGCTGCTATCAAATTGACCCTAGTCTGTGTGTTAGGGAATTTAGACTGTAAGCTCCAATGGGGTAGGAACTGATGTGAGTTCTATGTACAGCGCTGCGGAATTAGTAGCGCTATATAAATAGCTGAAGATGATGATAATTGTAATAAACATAAATGAAAATATAAAAACTTGGTAAATAACTGCCAGAGCATACAAGTGCACATGGGATTAGCGATGGGAGAGGTTAAGGACCCCGGCCCAAACTTTGCACTAGAGCCTTTGGTACGCTGCTGCTGTACCCAGGCCCGGCACTCCCATTAGGCAAGGTTAGGCAGTTGCCTAGGACACCGGGCTCTGGTGGGCGCCACAGAATTAAAATGCTTTTATTATGGTACTTTAAAACTGTGCGGCGACCGCTGAGCATACCTTCCACGGCCACCGCACAGCTTCAGATAGATTCACGGGGAGGGGGAGGGGCTATGGATCACCACTGCCACCCTCCCCTCCAACAGCTGATGGGGCGCTCCGTCTCCTCCCTTCCACTCACTGACATCATCACAGCCGACAGTGTCAGCGAGGGACGTTAAGAGCCAAGTTAAGGTAAGGAAAGATGTGGAAGGGGCGGATTTTGAAATTCTGCCTAGGGCGCCGAGGACCCTAGCATCGGCCCTGGCTGTACCTCTTAATGTTCCTACATTCTCAGTAGTTTGGGAAGCCTGGTTAGGAGGGAGCATTCTGCATGTCCCTGTCTGTTTGCAGCATACCCCCCATCTATAAGTAGTTGTGTATTTGTAAAAAAGTGTTCAATATATGCAACAGTATTGTGTATCTCAATGTTCATTTATGCTTCTGTTATAAGCACAATGGCAACTTAATAATAGCAGTATTAAAACTGTATAGTTTGCAACTTTTAAAATTAATTTCTAGGGACAGATTTGCTGCTGAGCTGGAGCAGCTGAACGTATCGCACACGATACACTCAGGACAGGACCCTGTAGCACCATAATCCCAGTTATGTCAGGTATACTGAATGTATTGTAGCTTCCTGCATTGTAAATGATCTTCTTCAATAGAAGGAGACTTTTATAAAACCTGTATCAAAAGGATAGTGTAAAAATGTTACATCTAACTATATTATTATTATTATTACTATTGTTTATATAACACAAACCATATTACATAGCACTGTGCAGAGACCACGTAATCATTCACATCACTCCCTGCTTCATTGGAGATCACATTCTAAATTCCCCAAAACACACACTCACATTCACTCATACTCATGCACACACACTCACAGCATGGTTTTGGGAAGAAACACAGGAGACCACACAAACTCTACACATATAGGTTCTTGGTTGGAACTGAACTCATGACCCCTATACCAGAGGTCACCTGACTTCCCCTTCAGTTTATCCTCATAATCCCAGTCCTGTGGAGTAGCAATGCTAACCACTGCTCCACTGTGCTGCCCAACATACACAGACAGAGGAAGGTTTGCCTGCAGTTGCAGTAGGTACTAGAATTTACTGTCCATTCTGTGTGCAAAGGGTTTTCGTTGGCTGGTGTCCGTACAGATATAGAATACCTCTAGGCATTAGTCCGCCAGCATTACAAAAACCTCCAACTTATATATAATACCCCCAGTTTCAAACACCACACCTTGAAATCTCCTGTTCACAAAGGAGCTGTACGGCTAGCGGATTATCAGGGTCCAAGTATGATTAGGATGGAAGTGAGCTGGACAAACAGGCTCCATTTAACATGCCAAGCAATATAAATGACCTGTGAGACCAAGTTTATCAAACAGCGGTTGTACCAGACTGTAGCCATTATCTAGACGGCCCCTGGAGGGCAGGCTTGTGCAGTCTGGCTCATTTATTTTAAAACTAGACACAATAAGGCTGAGGTTTACTGAAAAAATGGTGATTTATAGTATTTTTCAGCCGATCTATCTATGCACCATTTGGTAGGTTACAGACATTGTACTTATTTTCATTATATTTCTGACTTATCAGGCGCTGTTGTGTAAGAGCAGATTTCAATAACAAAGAAATATTGATAAGTAAAAAAAAAATCTACATTCATATTGACATATATGTAGATCAGTGCAATTTCATGTCATCTTATTACCATTTCCAAAGGTAATTTGCATGGTAATCTCTTTGTAGTGTATTGTTGTACTCACTGAAGGACGGTTTTTGATCTCTTTTCATGTCGGTGAGAACGCAGGTGTATCACAAGCAGAATATGCAGCACAGTGTAGTGGTTTCATAATGCTGTGATCTCCTTTGTGTGATTGTGGGCACACCTGAACTACTCGAGTTTCAGGGTCTTGGTTCCTGGCAGAGGATCATGTAGAAGTAGCTAGGGAGCAACACATTTCTAAGATTTCAGGGCAGCTTGTAAAAGGTAAACTGCCATAAAAATAAAGTGTTTGTTTGGGCAAGGGGGGTTCTATATTGTCTGTGAAAAATTGGAAACCAGTTGACCGCTAGTTATTGAACGGCGTAACTAGCGTACTATATTCACATCTGGTAGAGCATGCTGGCAGTTATAGTTCAGTAATTTCCACAGAGACGTGAGTTGCTGAAGCCTGGTGTGTTGTCTACAATTATTACTATTTTATTCTATATGTTGTTGCTGTATCCTGTTACCAGCAGAGGAATAAGCTGCAATCCCTCCTCATGTGCAATGCTCTTACAGTTATGAGAATCTGCGTCTAAATATTTTGCATTTAAAGTCTCCCTAGCTAAGTATTTCTCCAATCCCCCCCCCCCCCCCCTTCCAGCAGCGGACTTGGTCAGCTCCATGTTGATGATGGAAGCACTGGGTGCACGGTCATTTATAAACTACCACACGCTCATCATTATAATCTTGCACATGCTTTGCTATTACTAATAGCGAGTGTGAGCGCTATTCTGCCCAGGATCTTGTAGTATAATGGGAAAGAAGAGTCAGCTCCTTGTTCAGGTCACAGGCCAGACAGATGACAAAGCTTTGCATTGCTATATGCACTTCTAGCACACATGACAGTAGCGGCCATTGTCCTCACTAGCTGCCGTACCAAATTGTTTCCAATTCGGTAGGGTCACGTTGGTGCACAGTACAATGGCTGGTAACATGGACCAACCAAAATCTCACCCTTGTCAACAGAAAATAGATGATCTGCATATTCATCCTGATCAGGTGAAGGTTGATATAAGTAAGACAGCCGCATTCTGGTGTCTGGTCTATCAAAGAACAAAGAGTTTTGTCACAGGCACATGGAGTGTAATTCCACCCTAATAAATGAATATTTTCCAGCCCTGACCACCCTTTTTGTCCCTTGAACAGGCCTGATGATTGGCTGCACTGAAACTGTTCATTTTAGAGATGGTAATAGAAAAGAGGTAGTAAAGACTATAATGGTAATTTGGAAACTGTAAATAGCATTGACACGCAGTGCACATTTTTCCGCTTTTTGACCCTTTATAAGGTTTCAGTCCAAGCTAGGGATGAACATTGCCGGCGAAACTGAATGCATCTTGTCTACTATTACTTTTGGGTCACCTCCCCATAATTAAGTTCAACTTTTTATGTTTGTGATAAGCAGTAATTTTAGGACAAACTCATTTATATGTTAAATAAGTCAGTGTCACATTTGTTAATTTTGTTGGTATTCACGTGTCTATAAGTGCGTTTTCCTTTATAAGGTGTGCATGGATGAAGCAAAAGACGTTTCTTTGACACCTGATCTTTTCTACCTCTCATTTTGAGGATGCAGAACGTTTCTGCGTCTTCACGCTTATCTGGAGTTTGACCTACGTATGCGATCTCCCTACCTTGAAGCTGATTTATATATCTTATCGCAGCACAAAATATCATTGGTGCATCTGAGCGCGCCACAAGGCATATTACAGCGGCTAGCTCACATTCATTGGTTAAAGCCCCAGGTGGGGCAACATGATCCACCCCTCGCACCCTCTTGTAATGCTCATCTATAGACTGTCCTGTACAAATAGGCAGAATTGTGTACAAATGGCAAAGAAATGTTCTCACATTTACCATATTTTAAGCCAATATCAATATCCAACCATTTAAAAGCATGAAATGTGGCTGTTAAGTCATAAAATATAGAATAGGGAAGTCCTATCGTTATCTTGGTTAATATTCAATAGCTTTC
The DNA here is from genome assembly GCF_038048845.1 of Mixophyes fleayi. Lineage (NCBI taxonomy): Eukaryota > Metazoa > Chordata > Amphibia > Anura > Limnodynastidae > Mixophyes > Mixophyes fleayi. The sequence goes on along the minus strand of NC_134409.1, from coordinate 24,687,435 downwards.
TGGAGCTTCAAGGTTACAATTCACCATAGAGGGTTTTTTTTCCCCAAACATGTCTTGTAGTTGATCATAAAGCTGCAACAATATAATGTTATTGCAGAGCAAGAATTCATGTTTGAAATATATGTATAGCTACTACAATCACATGCTCCCTTTCTCTCTCTCATGTTTGTGAGCTGTGGCTTTAAGGAAATGGTGATCAGTATCTGTACGTGCCTCTCTGCCTCCACCCTCCCCCAGCCCTGGTCACAGAATGCCATTTTTCTATCATTAACCGAGCAGAATGCTTTATAATATGCTGCGGTCCTGCATGTGTGTGATGATTGTGTCCCCTGCCTATTGTTGCTGGGCGTCAGACTGAGAGGCCAGGGGAATTCTGGGAGGCAGCATCTCCTACAACAGGTGTCCTCTTGCCATTGTGCATCTCCTGTGTGCCCAGGCTCTGGCAGAGGCTTGTGCTGGGAAGAACATCTTTGTGAACGCTCAGTGAAAGGATATTTCACATTTAACTGGCTCTGCTGGCAAAGTGACAGCTCATATCGTCTTGTGGGAGGGAGCAGCCTCTCCCAATGAGATAAGGACAGCAGACAGGTGCTTACTGCTTTCGTTATATCCTGGTTACACCACAGACCTCAAGCTTGATTCTTTCCTCCCTGCATGTCATTAAATCAATGATCAGAAAGGATCTTCACGTAGCGTTCTGCAGCAGTTCTGGCTGAAGACCAGTGCACAAAGAGTTAATGGTTCTGCTCTCCAGGATGTCATTAAATATTTCATTTTCAGCCTATTAAATGCCTGTATGTTATCAGGATGGCAGCAGAATATCTTCCTGTTCTCCGCCTGCACAGAGTATGGAGATTACCTCTGATGTTGCTGCACTCTACATTATCCTTGCTGCTTTTTTAGCAGCCTATTGAAATGCAAAACAGCCATCATGTCACTGCAAATATTGGACCTGGGCTTCAGGAAAGAGACTGCGAGGAAACAGAGGAAGATGACCATGCAGGGAAAGTGAAAATGTCATCTGTGCTGCAAAGTAACACAACAAAGAGTTTTCGGATTACAGCTCCATGGCCAATGGGAACCGCTGCTTAAATAGTGGTGAAATCAACCTCTGCTTCTGAAGTTACCCTTAAGTTCTCCACTTATCAATGCCTTGTTTGTTCTCAGCACCTTCCTCCTGCTCACTGCTGCAGAACTTTTCTTTTTTTTCATAGAAGTGCATTTTTCTAATATTTTATTGCTGCCCTGTGCACACCAATGCACTGGGTAAAGTTTCTGTAAAGAGTCCTGGAGAACATGATCATCTCGGATGTCAAATGACAATGACACACTGAGTTTGTTATTTATATAGGTATTTGGAGTAACCTGGTTAGATTGTACAGAGGTGACACAGACTGTTTTTTTTTATCTTACGATGTTTTCATTGAGTACCAAGAACAAGCTGATGTAGCAGACCTAGGCTGTCCAGGCATATTTAGAATACTTTCACAGCTGTGAGCTCCCTCCTTTTCTATACTGCAGATCTCTCATGCTTTGTTACTTGTGTGTGTGTGTGTGTGTGTTTGCTACCGGTAACAGCCCTGCCAAGTCAACCTCTAACCTATAAGGCACTTTCATCGGAAACCCAGTATGGACTGACCTACACCTAGACACCAAAGTCTGACCACTGACCTTTTACTCTATAACTTTGATGCAAGGTGTAATTATACTGCTTCTGAGCTGGAGAAAAACTTCTATTTTGCCATTAACATTGAACAGACAGAAGGGACTGGTCTGAGGATCACACGTGTTCAGTGAATAGGATACAGGTAACATAAGCTCCTCCCAGAAACCCACCTGAAAATTCTGCAACAGTGAAACTAAACTTGCAGAAAGTTGTGTCTTGCTGGGCTCCTCCCCTCCATCCAGGACCTATAAGTCAGGGGGAGACGTGGCTGAGTGACCCTCATTTGGAAGCAAGTTGAATCATTTTACAAGTGACTTTATACCCCCCCAGCTGCACCTGGCAAGATGATGGAAGAAATCTCCATTTCGATGGCTTATGATGCCCACATCTTCAGCCAGCTCTCCGATGAGGACATTGTGGCCAAGCTGGTAGAGATCAGCAAGCCTAAGCCTGTGGTAAGTGGGACTGTCCCAGTAAGAACGTCTGAGTAAGAGCTGTAAGGGCACCACAGTCCTCTATCTATTGAGACTAAGTGGAGATATATTGTAGGCATTGCATGCTCTATTTTAAATCTAAATGACATTATTTGGGCTACGGCATGTTTATTGCATTAGTGTAGTAAATGTATTGTACTTGCTGTATATATCTTTTAGGAAGGATCTTTTAATGGCAGATGGATGTTTCACAGGACTGCAAACTCCCAGCATGTTTCATCTGTTCCATTGATGCACAGTCTTGTGACTTCAGATAGATACATGTAGAATGTCTCATCCAAAATGTGATTTTTCTACTGAGATACAGTGGCACATTTGTGAATATAATTGTTACATAGAGAGTGTGTGACATATATTGTGTGAAATGCCCATTGTAGTGCATTATATACGTGGTACAAGTAATATGTAACATTGGTTGTCGGTGCTTTCCCTACAATGTACACATAGCGTTTGGGATGTTTCAACCATGTTATCCTGTCTGTCCCTGATTTTATGTAGTTACTAAGGACATGTATAAAGTTACCATAGTAACATATTATATTATACTGTTTCACTGCTTTAGGCAAAGGGTCTAAACACAGACTTGTATGCAGTTGATTATTAGGGAGTGTATTCAAATTAGATGAGGCAAGGGAGGTTTATTTTGCATGTTTTATTCCATATAAGTAATGGTTCATGTTACAGCTGGAAGCCTATGGGACACTAGTACACAGGGAAACATCAGCATGCTAATCTATACACTGCAGCGTATTCAGTTCCCCAGGGGCAGGCTGGTCCGGGGGCAGAGGGGTATCTGGGTCACTGGGCCACTTGCATTTTTTTCCCTTTAAAACGTTCCTAACAGGCTGCTGAGTTGAGTCTTGCCCCCCAAGCTAACATTTGCCAGCGCTCCCCTGCAGTTCCCTGCCCATATAACTGCTATACTGGTTCTAAAGTTTCATTAGAAACGGTTTTCTTATGCATTGAAAAGTTAGGTAATTTTTTTTCTCTATTTTGAAACCTTCTTGTTCGATATTCCAGTTATGACCATAACCTGACTTTGCATATTTCGGTGTTCAGTGTATAGACTTGTCGAGGTGATTTCCTTTACACATCTGCACCTATAGACTAAAATAGTTCTTATACAATAATCTATATATAAAGTCTAAATCATTTGTTCATTTACTGCTCAGACTTTTGTTTGTTTTTATTTTGACTGCAGTAAACTTTCCCTCCTGGTGTATTTGTTGTGCAACACTGTTATTATATGTACTGTGAGACTGGTATTTGTAAATCAGTTGGATCTTGTCCACTTAGCTAGGACACCGCAATCCGTTCATGATGGTGATAAGCTAATGGACGTTTTTATGGTCCATGTTATCTGTATAGTTCCATCTATATGTCCTGTAATGCAGTCTGATTCCTGATAGTCTGAAATATATTTTGAAGTAGAGATTTTTTTATGCAGTTGTTTAGCAAATCACAGTCATACAGTGAGACTCTCAACCCTGTAGAAAGCCTTTGGCTCTTCAGCTGTTGTGGGACTACAAGTCCCATAATTCTTCGGCTTGATGATATGAACTGCCTTGTAAATATTTTCCTGATGTGACCAGTGGGGGCAGTGTTCTTGTGGAGTCTATCATCTGTATTAATAATATGGAGGAATACACTGGTAAATAATGTGGATACATGAGGCTCTTGCTACATACTAATAGATCCTTGTGTTTTACTCCACATCTGTACAAAGATAAAATGCAGATAAACTACTTATAAATAGGATATAAATTCATTTTATAAGAGTGCCCTTGTGGTATTCGCCAAGACGAGCCATGCAAAGCACCTTGGGCGGCTTTAATTAAAGCTGCTGAACATTGCAATAAAGGTACTGTAACCCATAGCAACCAATCAGATGTTTGGTTTCATAAATTAATCTGAGCTAGAAAAATGACAGAACGTGATTTGTTGTTATAGATTACAGCATCTTTGTTTGCACAGTTACCCGACCACCAGATTTAATGTCCTCTAACATTTTCTCCATAAGTAGTGTTTCAGCATAGAAAGGCTTAGAATAGTGGTCAGTGTACAAAGGAAATCTCTCAGGCTCAGGTAAGCAAGCTGCGGCTCTCCAGCTGACGTGGAACTACAAGTCCCAACATGCTCCTTGGATGGCAATCTGGGACTTGTAGTTACACTGTTGCTGGGTTGACTCTGCCATAAGTGCAGGTAATGCTGTCACAATGATGGACTCTGTAACTGATGGTAACTTCTGTGTCTCTGTACTTATTGACTGTTCTGCTACAATGCAAAGCCCTGAGTGGTCTTTATTGCTATCAGTGTTATCTAACACCCCATCATACCAGTATTACCTCCTATTATCTTTACTTATGTACTGCAGGTAGGTCCTCTCCCTGCTGGACATGAAACTCACGTTGTTGCCCCTGAAACTGAATGCAAATGAGCCTATAGTGGGTAGAATAGGGGAATCTGTTTGGTGGGTTCTCCTTTTCCTTTGTCATACAATGAGTTCAGTGAATGAACGTTTCAGTCTGTGGTTCTCTAAACTGTAATGATGTTGGGAAACAATTGTCAGTTTAAAGCAGAACAGCACAGCAGGTGTTCAGACCGTGATACATATAGAAGGGTATTCTGACTTATCTAATGCATGTACCTATTTTATTACCTTGCTTATGTCTTTTTCTTATATGACCACTGAATGTTAAAGAGCTGCTGCTGTGTTAAACGAAAGACTAACAATTCTATATTTAAAGCTTTTGGTTTTAGACAATTGTTATAACTGAATATTATATTGACATAAGGCTTTGTGGG